>NW_005844457.1:0-2467 GCF_000455745.1 Alligator sinensis | reverse complement strand
TTTTATTTTTCCTCCTCTTTTTTTGTGTGGATGTTAGTTGATTTAAATAACATGCACTTGCAATTTCCTTACTGATTTTTCATATTGTATGCAACATACAAGTGCACTTGAGTCTGAGAGTCTTATGATGCCATTACCATGTTCCAAAGAAAATGGAGCTGTTACGCAGTGAATACCTGCACTGGTGGCCATCAAAAGCCACTTTAGGGAAGGCATTTGTTCTTTAAAGTTACTTATGGTATGGACACACACAACACTTAGACCAGTTTAAGTACAGTTTAAAATGGAGAGACATACCAAGCCCATTAAACTGGTTTAAAGTTGTCTGGAATGGTTTAATAGTGTACCTGGAAAATCAGGTACTCTTTTGAATCGGTGCACTGTAAATGGAGTACATATTACATGTGGACACCATGGGTTTTGTGACATAGCTGTGGTCCTACACTGCAACGCTCCTCACCCTCTCTGCTGTTGCAACTGGCTGCTCTGGTATATGGCCAGAACTCTACTGCCCCATTCCCCACCTCCTTTTTTTTTCCTGGCACTTTTTATCCATGGGCCCGAGCCCAAGGCCCCCTGCCACTTGTTCAGTAAAAACTTTTTGACATCTGTGCGGGCTGGGAGTGGTCCGAGGCTTTCGGGGGCGCGTGGCGGGCTGTGGCCGGGAGCCCGCAACGGTAGAGTGGGTACTTTTGCACGACGGACTAGAATTAGGCACGGACTCGTAGCGGTTGAACAAAAAACTTTACTTACACAGTAGATGGTCGCGGTGCAGGCAGGAAAACTTGCTTGCGTTGCAGTTATAAACGAATACACGTGGAGTTTGCTAGGCTCCACCGAAGACACACAAGTGGAGTTTGCTAGGCTCCGCTAAACGAAAACGAGCAGAGCTCTGGATACTCTTGACAAGCGTGCAGATCAAAAGCCACTTTAGGGAAGGCATTTGTTCTTTAAAGTTACTTAAAGGTATGGATACACACAACACTTAGACCAGTTTAAGTACAGTTTAAAATGGAGAGACATACCAAGCCCATTAAACTGGTTTAAAGTTGTCTGGAATGGTTTAATAGTGTACCTGGAAAATCAGGTACTCTTTTGAATCGGTGCACTGTAAATGGAGTACATATTACATGTGGACACCATGGGTTTTGTGACATAGCTGTGGTCCTACACTGCAACGGTCCTCACCCTCTCTGCTGTTGCAGCTGGCTGCTCTGGTATATGGCCAGAACTCTACTGCCCCATTCCCCACCTCCTTTTTTTTCCTGGCACTTTTTATCCATGGGCCCGAGCCAAAGGCCCCCTACCACTTGTTCAGTAAAAACTCTTTGACATCCAACTGTGTCCTCACTCTCTATTTAATTGCAGCTCCTCGTCATGACCCCTAACACCTGGGAATCCAAAAACATAGGTTTGAGCATTCCTTTCCTTTTGCCCTCCTGAGTCCCCACAAATTAGGTGCACATACTGACATTTGATCCAGAGCAAGCAACTTTATTGAACTCATGTTTAGGAGAGAAAGGAAAGCACAAAAGTGGAAGTGCCCCAGCCCCAGGTCACCCACACTCTGGAACACTCCTAGAGTGTGGATGCAAGCACTTCTTCCCCCTACACCCCACCCTACCTCACCCATTGCAAGGCAAGCTGGACAGCTGGACTCCCAGGCTTTGTGTCATAGCCACAGTACTTCAGCTACCTAAAAGGTGACTGATCTGCCTTAAACACTAGGGTGTTGCATCTGTGAAAACCACCGACCAGCAACAATTGTGGGCTGTTTCCCAGTCAGTGACATTTCAGAGCTGTTCAGTTGTAACATATGTCACCATCCTTAGTAGCAGTGTCTGTCATTGCTTTACAAGCAGTTTCTCTTCCTTTTGTTTCCATTTTAATCATGCCCTCTGTCATTAGTAAGACCTTAGATGGCTTTTCTGCTTTGCCAAGGTTAGTGGGTGGGGTGGAATGGGGTAGATCTGTGTCATTTAGATGTATTGGCTAATGTAGAGAGCCAACCCGGAGATCATGTCATCAGAGCAGTGTTGCAACCTTTGCCCCAGTCTGAATAAAAGCATGTAGAAACTATAGAATTGAACACGGTGGTCTGAAACGAAATAATTTATACTGAACAAAAAGTTGGGTTATTTTTTAAAATGTGGATAGTTTTTAATCTTTTTGAAAAAGAAAAATGTCAATAGATTGAAAGATAAGTGTCCGTCTTACTCTAGTGATTATACATTTTAGAAGGAATGGACCAGTGAAAGATGCTTACGTTCTGCGCAGGTTTAAAGGTAATTTGAAACAGGACTGTCCAACTTCTAAGTGACCGGGGACTGCACCCCATGTGGGCTGCATTAGCACGGCGCCCCACTGGAGCTGCTGCTGAGCAGGTGCCCCCCACCCACACACTCTCCACTGCATGCATAGGCAACCTCCCCTCCGACCTCAACTGTTACGCTGGGCAGAATGGGCG
>NW_005844456.1:4041-5879 GCF_000455745.1 Alligator sinensis | reverse complement strand
TATAAACACCAAATTAATGTTTTGTGAAAATGTCATTATTCCATTATTTTTTTGAGGAACCCTGTTTCAGTCCGTGATCTATTTGCATGTTCACTGACAGTAGATCCAGACAATGCATGGATACCAAATAATTCAATATGAGACTGCCAATAAAGCTGAAACGAGTTAGGCCCACAATTTACTGGGACCTGAAATATCCAATTAAGGCTTAGAAAAACACAATCTTATTTTACAAATGTGTTCCTTACTCCCTTCACAAATTATTCATATACCGATTCAGTTTTTAGAAGATTTCTTCGGCACATTTGATTTAATGGACATGTTTGATAGAAACATCTCTCCCCCTATGGATTGTTCACAATCCATTTTCTGTAAAAAATACTTCAAGCATTCGCACCCTTTATGCTGTGTGACCCGTCACCAACATCACACGGTCCTGCAAGTCAGTAAGGGAACAACAGCAAGCAGAAGAGCTTGAAGTCATCACAGGAGATGCTTAAATCTCTCTTACAGTTTTAATGCTTCTGTCATGAACCATTGTGAAAGTATATGCTTGTGGAGACCTTACTTTTCATAAATGCTTCCAGCATTAATCCCAGCACAAGTGTAATCCCAGCACTCTTGAAGTCAGTGGGATGATGCCATGGACTTCAATGAGGGTAGGATGATGTACACAAACTGGTATGTTGATAGGAGAAAATGAGCTGTCCAACTCCCACTGAACTTCAATAGCTTTTAAGTGTCTAATCCCTTTAGGCTTCCTTTGAATGTGTTGAGATTTTATACAAATAAAAACGTTGCCATGATTCTTTGTGAAAACAGCCCTTTGCTTGCTCCAATGCTAGTAGCAAGTAGGAGAGAGTGAACATCACATTCAAATGACAAGTATCTGGACACACACTAAGGTGATTAAACCCATTGAATTGGCCTTTACAACCCTGCATGAGTTAATGAGGGCCTGTCTGCACTGCCCCCATGCCATGTCTACAAGTGCTGCCAAGAATCATATGCCACCACCTGGCTCCTGCTTTCTATGTGCCAAATCACAGAAAGGAGGCAGTGGAGCAACCTTAGAATAGTGCTCGGCACCGCTCTTGGTTTCTCTGCCATGGGCACGCTTATTAGCACGCTCTAAACGTGATGCTAGCTACTACTTTAGTTCAGTTCTGGAATTTGGTGAATGTTGAGCACATACAAGTGGGACAGACAAGCTTCACAGCAGTGGTACCAAATGAGGAATGGAGATAATGTACTCATGCCTTAGGGGCCTGAACCCACATTTAAAGCTACCTAGACTACAGAGAAATATAAGTTGGGAGAAAAAAAAAAATCTAAATTTTAACCTAAATTTAATATGGATTATTCTCATGTTTGCCTTTGGTTACGACCCCTTATGATTTACGTTTTCAATGTTTTTATTGCCATAATGAGGATCAGAAACTTATCCTATTTTAAAGTAAAGATGAACTTTTACTTCAATCACAAAAGAACCATAAAATAGCATGAGGCAGTGAAATAAATAAATGGAAAGACAAATAAAGAAATAAAAGCAGCCAGATCTCACCTCCTCTTGCTTCCTTTCAACCATTAAAATACTTGTCTTTTTAAACAAAGGGTTCTTCAGAATACCAAAGGACTTCCACACAGAGACACTAAACACTAAAATTCTGCAATACTAAAACACTTAAATACTAAACACTGCAATACTAAACACTAACATTCTGCAATATTAAATTCAAAATAAGACAAACACTCAAAAATCATTCAATAAGAAGAGCTCTAACACTGGGCCAAAGCAGAGAAAATTCAGGTTTTGGAAACAAACCAAGGATTTACAG
>NW_005844456.1:0-2219 GCF_000455745.1 Alligator sinensis | reverse complement strand
TTTGAGATGCCCTATATTTGCCTTCCTCTGGAGGTTGGAACATTGTGGTATTTTATAGGAACTACCCCACCACACGTGATCACATCGTGTTGCCATCAGGCCCTCCACTTGGATGTAGTTAATCATCACACCCAAGATGGGGAAAGAGGGGCGGAAAGCAGGGGCTCTGCTGAGAGATGACGGTGAGTTGAAAGGATCAAAGGATAAACAAAGGAGTTAACCCATTCAGAGATAATAGGGGTTATAAAAGCCATGCCAGTCAATGGGATAAGAATCCATAACCTCTGTTGAGACTATACTTATCACTATTCAGTTTGATTCCTTGTTCCACAATTTGATAGTCTGGTTGCTTTTTAAAGTTTTGTTGTTGAAGAGCAGCTACTCTAATGTCACTGACTGAATTTCCGGAAAGGTTTTCTGCCATAGGCTTTTGTGTCTTTCTAGAAGTGATATCAACTTGGTGTCCGTTCAGTCTTTCATACAGGGACTGCCCCTTGCCTTTTTTCTGATCCAAAGAGATTTAACTGTTGTATCCAAAAATCACAGAGGGAGTAAGTGTAGACAGATTCTTTTAATAGTGATCATCCAAAAATGCTACTCTTTTTCCTACACTAAGAATTTCAACTTTTGCCAATAAATTGCAACATCTGAAAAATGTAAGGCCAAAAAATTTGAAAAAAATGGCTTCCAGTGGCACAAAAGGAACTCACTGTAACAGAGAAGTGAGCCAAGAAAACATTTTCCTTTACTGCTTTGGTAAAACAATTCTTCAAGCACTCTTTGGGATAATAAGTCTGCAGAAGAAGCCTTTAGCATGTAAGCTATAAAAGAAAAAACAGGGTTTCCAAAAAATGATCTGGTCAATAATAACCGTTTTCTTCCTGTAGCCTGTCACAGAGACTTCTGTCCTCTGATCTCTGTTGAAGTTAATAAGAGGAGGGGTGCGAAATGCAGGGAACATCTACACAAGACAGAGCTCTTAACCAGGATCCAACTCAACTTCATGACCAGTAAATAGGACTCCAGTATTTAAAGGAAACATAAAATGACTTTGGTGCTAAAGTTAAAAAGACAGTAACAGCTACCAAGAAATAGTAAGTCTTGATGCTCTGAAAGAAATGAAGTAGAAACAAATTTCAAAGCCAGAGTCTACCTGCTGCCCTCTTTAGTACTGAACATCAAAATGTGTATGGAGTTGTTAAGGGGCCCAACTCAAGTATAAAGCATCTTACATTCACACGTTCATTAAGCCTACAGGGTTCAGAGTTTCTGAGCTTCAAAGTCTAGAAGAATTCCCTCTGGGGCATTAGATGATTTAAGTCCTTCTTTTTACCTCCTATCACTAAAGGCCTCTTCTATTCCCACAAGCATGCCATAGAAATATCATATATATATATAGATTTAGAAAGGCAAGTTTGGAGAGGAAAATAGCACAGTCTCCTTGACAGCTTGTTCCTTTTCATTGGGCTTTGCAGCCTGCCCGTTGAAAGGGAATTGTCAGAATACAGTGCTGTAAATACACACACCATGACTACTTCTGGGTCTGCAGCAAGTTGGCAGAGACAAAAGTGCACCCTCTTTCCTGAAGTTGCGCTGAAATGTTTGTCCAGTGTCATCCTGCAGGAATTTGGGATATTAAAGGTAACTGGTAAGACAAGGAGGAATCACGAGTTTGTCTCTGCAATACAGACTGGGGGAGCAGGATTCCCTTCTGCATTGTTGAGTTTGAATTCAGATCATGCTCTGCAGTTAGCATTCAGGGTTGGTACACACTGCAGAGCAGGAAAGATTTCAAGAAGGCTGGAAACAAGGGTCCACACTGAAATGTGGAAGCACACTGAGCATGTGATATATTGATCTAGTCACTATTACAGGGGGAGGAATTATGGATTCAGATGCCCTGAGGGAAGCTGGATGAGCTGCAGTTTGCATGGTGGCTGATGTACATGGAGGAGTTGGCTGACTCACCCCGAATTCCTCCTGGCAGCTCATAGGGAAACACACCTCACCTACCATTTTCCTTTTGCCTTGCCTCCCCTGCTACAGCTAAACACTGCACTGACTTTCTTTCTTTAGCTGCTTGAGAAGAAAAATCTATCAGGTGTCAGTTCCTTCTGTCAACTAAAACTCCACCAACAGAAAGTCCATGCAGTTTAGCAGGTGCCATCGCATTTCACATCAAAAGCCTTCTATGCAGTGGTTTGGGGGTCTAACTGGCA
>NW_005844455.1:2678-5882 GCF_000455745.1 Alligator sinensis | reverse complement strand
AACATCTATGAATCTATGAATCTGTAATTGCTCATCATCCAAGTAGCAGTATGTGAGTGGATGTCCTTAGAGATGATCAACCTGGGAATCTCCTGGGAGTGAAAGCTGTTGCAAGATGTGTCCCATGGGGCTTGAGAGGACCCACATCTCACTACATTTGCTTTATTCCTGCGTCCAACCCTTTTGTTCAAGCCGTAGCAACCCTGTTTATTCCTGCGTCCAACCCTTTTGTTCAAGCAGTAGCAACCCTGGGGAGAGAACAGGAACAGTGAGTAACCTGAGAGATACTGGAGAGGAGGACGATGATGACAAGGGTGTTGATGGTATTTTGGGGGGAAAACCTCCTGAGGACAGACAGAGATTTCCTCATAGAAAATAGGACCGAAATATCTGAGTATAAAGCTTCTCCCAGCAACATCTAAGCTTCAACTTTTATTACAAGAGCCAATGAGCTGCATGTCTGCCTTGATGGATGCTGAGTACAGAGCTCCTCGTGCTGCCAACCGTAACAGCTGCCGCCAGGTCTTGCCCTGACGAGCACCATCATGTCTAATAATGAAAATGATCCCCTGGTTCCTTAATTTGATCTTGGCCCCCCTCCCCGTTTTCCTCTCGGCAGTTTCCATTAACATCCCCAGGGCGTTGCTACGTGCTTCAGTGGATTCCACCTGGGCCTGGTGCTGGTCTCTCGTCTGCAGGGTGGATGAACAACCACAACACCATGCGACAAACACGCATGGGAAAGGGAAAGGGAATGTCAACCGTGTCTCTGTGCCAGCTGTAATGCAGGAGTCACCAAGGATGTTCAGATGCTGGTTCCCAGCATTGAGGTTCCTCTCCAGCCCTTGCCTAAATGCAGCAGAGCCATCAGAGGCTGCTCAGGTGGGATACTGGGACCTGGAAAATCACTCCTCAGAGGCTGCCCTCATGCCTCGAGTGACCTCAGTCTAGGCCCTGCTGATGACCGAACTGTCCAAACAATTGTGGATTGGATGAGCACTTAGAGAGGCGAGGCAGTGTGTCCCTGGTGGACTCTGAGAAGAAGAGGATGTTCTCTAGGTCTGGAGGGGACCTTGTGAGTCCCCCTCAAACCTGACACTAGCCCCTTCATACACATCTCCCCATTGCTTATGTGCTGCTGAAGTCCCTCATGCATGTATTGTTGGCTACAAAGGACAAATTTAAAGGGTCATCCACAAATTCTAGTTTATTAGACGGATGCAAAAGTCAGATCATACACCTTGGGGCTGATCCCCTCAAACACACACACATTCACGCGCACACACATGCTCACAGTAGCTAGGTATGAGCACTAAGCACTAATGTCAAAATATACCTATCCCCAAGCGCTGGAGTCCACCGTTGATGGCCAGTCGAGGTTTCTTTCAGTGGGACATTGCTTCGAAGGAGGTCACTGGCTGGTCCTTCTGGGTGGGCAGGCAGGGTGCTGGTCAAGTAAAAGAGGGTGCCATTGAGGGTCATTCTTCACTGCCTTTTATCCCTCTCTGGCAGATTTTGGTGACTCCCCAAATTTCAGGCTTATCCAATCCAGGGATCATTGAACTCGTAGGACATCCCCCTTTGTGGTTGCTGGATGGGAGCTGTCAGCCCCAGGGGTCACGTCCACAGGTACGTGAAGTTTCAGAGTCCGTTGATGAAGTTTGATTAATTCACTACTGTGATGAATAGGGCTCTGGGGGCAGTTGATCAGGGGGGTATTCAGTGCTAAGAGGGGTCTTAGGCATTGATTAGTTCAAACTGGGTCTTCTGTACCTTTAATGGGGGGTAGAGATACTGATGCAATATACTATTTTATACCCATAAAAGCATCTACAAACTATATTTTTTATTACAAGTACACCGTATATTCTATAAAAATAATAATAATCTAATAAAAGAAGAGGAGGGAGGAAGGAAGAAAAGGTAGAAAAGAGAAAGCATCTCCAAAAGGGGGCAAATACTGCAAAAGGGGCTGTTTGCTATATGGAGGGGCTTTACATTGGAGCGGGGACAGGAAAAAATAGGTTTCTTGTCACAGTATAATGAGATTGCAGAAAACTGGAAATGAACTCACCTACATACTCTCTCTGAGATGGGGGATAAGGAGGATATGGGGGACCACAGTGTGATTAGCTTGACTGGTAATGAAGCTAACCTATGTGAGGGGAATTTTTCGTTCGGTGCGACTGGGCCCAGGATACATCTCTGAGCCTCAGTTTCCTTCCTCGTAAAATGAGCAGTGTATCCTATCAGTATATCATATGGAGGGAAATCACCACATCGTGGGTACAGCTGGGAGGACTTGCATTGCAGTGATGGCAGGATTGTGGCCTCTCAAGTTAAGAAAGAAAACTGGAGTGAAACTGGAGTTAGTGAGGGAAGACCCAGGCCAGGGCGTTTCTCTGTGCAACAAAATGTAAAATAACTACCTGGGTTTTCCTTTAGTTTCCTCTCCCGCTGCCCAGGGTATTATAGCATATATTATGTTTCTATATGCTGATAGAGGTATTCAGCCTCTATCAGCATATAGAAACATGATTCAAGGCATCTCAAGGAAGTGTGACTGAGAGATCTGTGAGTTGAATCAATCTTAGAAGTATTTGTAGCTGCATGCGAGTTGTGGAAGAGTTTCATTTCTCTGCTCGCTGTGTTATTTCTTTTCTTTTACATTCACTTATTTGAGGGACAAGGGTGTTGTCCCGTTCCCAAGTTTTGTGAGCAGGCATTCCCGCTCCGCAAGGGGCTGTCACAGCTCTGTGTGTTTGTGCATCCTTTGCATGAAAAGGCCTTTGAATCTGCTTTCCATGGGTGCTGGAAATCTTGAATCATTCACAATCCACCCAGATGCCCTCCTGGCTCTGTGCAGCTTGTGTCCTCCATGGTCACTGGAACAGGCTTCCTCCTTTTCTTGAAAATTTATGGGTACAGATTGCCCCCTGGTGTTTCTACTCACAATGTAGCCCAGTCTACTACCCATCGCACTGTGCATGTCCCTGCAGATTGGAGAGGGGTTTGACACCCTCTGGTCCAGCTCTGCAACCTCTGGACCAAGCTGGACAAACTAACGGCTCCAAAGGGGGAATCACTGGGGGCCCTGCTTTCCAGATAAGGCTGTGGGAAGCCTAAAGGATCAGACTCTACTTTAGCTGCTAACTTTAAGAGCTGATGTGACACCAAACCCCAGAAATATGATGTGGAAAGGCC
>NW_005844455.1:0-2427 GCF_000455745.1 Alligator sinensis | reverse complement strand
TCAGAGCAAACAGTGTAGCTGGGTAGCCTTTGAACACGCATCTACTTTACAGCAAGCTATATTTCTAGATAAAGTTCAAGTAAGTTATTCACATGTAGCATCCAGTGGCTGATTAGCTTTCCTCTGGAGGCAGGCAGTTCATGATGTGTCAGTGAGTTTCCTGAGAAGTCCCCGTCTCTGCCTAGCTTAGCTCACATGTTGCCCAATATGGTCCTCTCCCCATCTTCCAGGAAGAAGGGCTCTTAAATAACTTCTCGTGACCTCATCACTAAGGTCCCATCAGAAGGAGCCCCTTTGGCTGAAGCCCAGTGCTTTGAAATGACCTCACCTTCGGAACCATGAACACCAAATGTTGTTGGGTGTTACCTAATCAAATTAAAAAGCATCACCGGACAACTCAGAGATTGACGTATCTTGAGCCACTGCCCCTTTGTTCATTGGTAACACAGTAGCCAGCAGCAAGGCCTGCAGTAGCTTCAACCGCACACCCCCACCCCTCTCCCGCCCAAGGCCCAACATAGACACAGTTGCACAAGCACCCATGACACGAGTTTGCCTGTCAGCAGCCAGAGGTGCAGGCCCCACAACCCAGAAGCCCTGCACCGAGTTCCTCGACAGCCGGCACAATTCATGGCCTCGGCTTTCACCCTGCTGCGCCTTAGCACGGTGTCACCCACGCCATGGGATTTGCTGGTCCGCAGCTTGAGGTGCAGTTTCCTCCACACCCCTGCACCTACCGCCTTGAAATTGGGCAGGATTTGTGCCCTCCACATGGGCTACTCTCCCTGCAGTTTTGACCCCACTGTAGCTTAACTGCAGCCAACATCTGAACAAGCAGGAGTGACCGTAGTGACGTGGACCCAGGACGCAGTGGATCACATTGTTTTCTGTCACAATTCTTTTGAGGGCAGAAAGGTAAATCCTCCTTCTCTCAACTATCACCCTTCTCCCAGTCCCTCTCCCTCTGCAAAGCTTCTGGGACAATCATCCTGTGTACCCAGACCTCCAAGGAAGTGAGTGAGAAGGCAAATACTCTGGTGGCTGGAAAGGATTCAGGGTTGATAGGAATCACTCTCATTTCTCACATGTCCCCTTTCTGACAAGAACGATCACTAAAGGAACAGTGCGACCCGCTCCCTTTGTAACAGGAGGTTTGTGTCTCACTTCCCCATTGCAGTGTCATTGTGCGGAGAGCTACTGCCACTATTATAAGCGCTGCAATAATAATCAGCCTCGTCCTCATCCAAAGATCAAAGTTCAGATCTAATATATACCACTTGCAAAGGGCACCTAAGGCATCTTCCCCACCAGGGAACGGAGGGGGCACTAAAGGCAGAACAGAAAAGAGAGTTGAATGTCTTAAGACACATTCTGGTATTAGCCCCATGGCTGCAATTCTCCAACCTGTTCATGGACATGGACCTGTCATGAAAGGCAGAACAGAAAAGAGAATTGAATGTCTTAAGACACATTCTGGTATTAGCCCCACGGCTGCAATTCTCCAACTTGTTCATGGACACGGACCTGTCCATGGATGGCTCCAAAGAAGGTTAGGAGCAAGGGCACTGCAGCAGTGTGGATCTGATTGGTTACTTGGGTCATACACAGAAAGGGCCACGACAGCCGCAGAGAAGATTAAGACAGAAACTGCGGAGGTGACATGGGGTTTGGGAAACAGGTGTGCAAGATTCCCTGAATCACCATACGGTTGTAGACCAGTGATTTTCAGCTAGGGCACTGCGGCACTGTTTGTGGGGCACTGGCATTGGCACTGCACCTTGGAGCCTTGATCTTCCTGGGAAGCAGGCACTGCACCTTCCAGACACATCTACAATACTTCTGGCAGGGGATCTCCTGCTTTAGCACTGCTGGATAGTGGGGGACACAAAACTATTCAGGGTGCTGGTTATTCACCTATTGGGCAGTGCTGGAAACCTGAGGTGCAAAGAGATCATTTTCCAGAAGACAGAGCTGTGGGGTGAGAAGAGACACCGGCAGAGAGACGTGTGACTTCCCAGCTGTGACAGCTGTGCTGTGTGGCCATGAGCTGGGCCTCAGTTTCCTCATTCATCAAATGAGCATCATTTCTTATCTTATGGTTCTTGACTACTGTCCTTCAACCCAATAGCCAAGCATCGTCCCTTCATACTGATACAGTATAACAGGGCTTAGGGGCATTAATGACATTTTTCCATGTTTGAGATGGAAATGTCTTCCAGTCTACATTTTGTGTTATTAGTTAGGTGTTCTTCATTTACTCTTTGTTCTGCACTTTTGGGCAGGGAGAGGAGTTCAGGTTTCTACCTTGCCTGGTTGAGGATTGTTGTGTACAAGGAGTTGTGCTTCTCACCTGGAGGCCTGTTGGTCATCCTAACGAAGGTGAAAGCCGACAATGTATCCTTACATCTACCTGTTTTCTTCTTCCCC
>NW_005844454.1:0-5889 GCF_000455745.1 Alligator sinensis | reverse complement strand
AAGCTCCTCTGGGGCTGGGGACATCACACAGGGATGCTCAGATCCTGACCCAAAGCTGCAGAAAGATGTGGGGCGGCCTTTCTGTCTGTCTTTCTTTCTTGTGTCTTGGGCCAAATTGGCCAAATCAGTTCCAAATTCTGTCCATGGAGCAGAGCTGAGCCGCTCCAGTCTGGGCAGCGCTCCCCCCACCAAGTCCTCTCCTTCCCAGAGCTTCAGCCCGGGGCTTCAGGTACTCCCAAATCCATGCAACCCCCCAGCCTGGAGGTCATGGGGTCCAGATGCCTCCAAGGCTCACTTGCCCCTAGCTAAAAGGCTGAAGGAGCAAGCTAGGGAGAAATCACCCATCCCCATACAATAACGTGTGTACCGAGACCCCCGCCCCGGGCTGTGGCAGACTCTGGCAGGGGGCTGCCCCGGGCAAGGACAGGTCTCCCTGCACTGCACAACGGGCAGGGAGAAGGGGGTCTCCCTTCCCAGGGGCAGCCAACCCCCCCGGGCCCACACTGCCTTCCTCCCTGGGGGTCCCAGCATCTCCCCTGTGCAAGGTAGCATTTGCCTGGGCCATGGGATGGAGGAGCCGGGATTCAAGGAGTTGTCAAAGGAAAGCCCCAGGCTAGCAATGTCCCCCTGCACCGGGGGGGGGGACTCCCTCTGCAGCCTCCCCCTCCTCATCCTCCTCCTCCCTCCAGACCCCGCTTCTGCACAAAGCCCCGGAGCAGAAAGCAGGAGGAAACAAGGGGAGGATCTGCATGGGAACAGGTGAAGATCAGCCCGGCTTTGTCTGCTCAACACCTCCCCTGTCTGAAGGGCTGTTTATGCCTCTCCCCAAAGGAGGTGGCATTTAAAGAAAAAAAAGCTATAGTCACACGTGTGTGTGTGTGCATGTGCGTGTGTGCATGTGTGCATTTGGTATTTGTTTTGCAATTTAGCTTTTCACTAAAACGTTACTGTTGTTGGGACTTTCTGTTTTACACCAAAGACCCTTTTTTTTATTATTATGGAAATTAAACCATTTCCACCACCAGGAGTTCCCCCCGGAGCTCCAGGGCTGGCTGCTGCCTGGATTCACCTCTGGGCACAGACACGCTGGACCTCGGGGCTGAGACTGCAATGACTTGTCCCCAACCGGACACCGCTCACACGGGCCAGGGCAGGGGCCAGGAGACTGGAGGAAATCTTTCTGCATTTCTCCCAGCCTGATGGCATCTGCTGCCTCGGGTGAGTACAAATCCCTCTCCTGCACCCAGATGTGCACCGTCCCCATCACCCTGCTCCCTCTCCTACTTCTTCCAGCTCCCCACCCCCTCTCCCACCTTTCTCCAAGGAGACACCGCCTCCCCCACTCTGCCCCGCAGCCACGTGCACCCCATCCGGGCTGCTCGGTGCAGGGCTGGGGTCTTTTTGGAGCCAGCCCAGTCCCTGCACGTGTTGGGGCTGGAGGGAGGCGAGGACACGGCTTCTGCTCCTGCTGTCATAGCCACTGCCGTCTGTTGGGGTCCCTGGCCTCAGAGACCTGACAGCGGGGGCCCCCTCCAGCAGGGCTGGGGGGCAGGGGCTGTGGGGGGCAAGGAGCAAGGGGCACAAGCAGGGCTGGAGGGTGTGGGGAGGCAAGAGACATCAGCAGGCCTGTGGGGGGCATTTAATTTTAACCACGGATTTGGGGATTTTTATTGGAAAATTTGCAATTTTTTCCTCGAAGAATTTGTGATTTTCTATCATGGAAAACCAGGATCCCTGGGATCAGGCCTCTCCCACGTTTCACACTGATATTTCCTCCTCCGTTTCACCCAGCCGCTGTCCCCTGAGCCTTCCCCATTCGTGTGACTCCTGGGGCTTCCCTGCGCAGCAGTGTCGTGGCAGCGCGGTCTCCCTTTGCCTTCCCAGCGTCTTCATATCATCTCCACTTCATGCTGCCGACAAATCCACTGCCAGCTGTTCCTGGGATTTGCACTGATTTCCTCCCTCTCTCGCCTAGCGTGTCCTGTGCAATCACATTTACACTGCAGCGTGCTCGGCTCAGTGCTGGCGACATCCCCTTTCTCCCCCGTCGGAGATGCCCCGGCAGAAGGTGACGGAGTCGTCTCGGCCTCTGGTGCTCCCACACGTGGATGCTGCGTTTCCTCGGCTCCTCCTCTCCTCACGCACGTGCACGCGCTGCAACCCGGGTCCTTCGCACCGGGAGTCACTGCGCACGTCTGTCCGCGTCCTTCCCCACAGCTTCATCTCCATAGACCGCGGACTCTGGTTTCACTGGATTTACGTGGGGACCGGTGCTCTCAAATCACCCTGCCATTGTCCAGTGTTTTCTTGTCCTTTAAAACCCCTCTGCATGTCAGATAACCGTCACTGGGATAAAAAGAAGAACATTTCTTGGAGAGATGAAAGGTGAAACCCGTTGGCTTTTCCTACAAAACAGAAGCAGCCCTCGTGTGAAGCACAGAGGCAGGTGGGCCAGTGCAAGCCCGGGCTCCCCACGCCCGCCGACAAACCCCAAAACCCAGCGTGAGGCTGTTCACCCTTGTATCCAGATGCTGCTCTCAGCACTGCAGAGATCGAGGCGAGCGCTGGAGAGCAGTCTCACCAATGCCCTTCGGCATCTGGAGCAAGTCCGCGCAGTCAGGTGCAGGGCTTGGCACCTCCTGGCATCAGCACATCCACTCCCAGGAGCATCCAGCAATGCAGGAAGGACTTGCTGATTCCTACTTGCTCAGTACCCTGCAGTGTCTGCATCGAGGCAAAAAGGCTGATGCTGGTCGAGTGCAAAAAGGGGTATCCCAGTCTTCGGCCCAGGTAGGGCAGTGCAGGACCCCAAAGACCCAGAGTTTGTCCCCCAAGGTTTGTTCAGTGGAGGGGGGCTAAGAGGACACCCCTCCAGCAGACACCAGCACAGAGGCCTTCACCATAGGGTGCGTTCCCCAGGACAGCTGGCTCCAAGTGACACCCAGGGACCGTCCTTGGCTGTCTCCCAGCTTCATCCTTCCTCTAGTGCCAAGGTTCCTGTATGTGAGGCTCTTGAGGTGCATTGAGGCAGACATTTATGGCTAAGGAAGCTTTCCCAGCCCTCCACCCTGACTTCTCCTTTCCTCACCCCCAAGTGACTGCTCTCCACCTCTGGGTGCCTGCAGCCCTCCCTGCCCTTCTTCCCCTCAGTGCATTCTCCAAAATGCAATCTCTGCTAATGAAACCCCAGACCTGAACATGGTTTCCCTGTGGTTGGTCTCTGTGTGCTCTCTGGAGCTGCGAGATGGGAGCAGAGCAGGGCCCAGGACCCTTTTCCAGGTCAGATCTGGCTGTGATTTTGCAGCCCCTTCCCTTTTCAGAGGATTCACCATAATGCAGGGATTGTTGCTAACCGTGGGGAGCAGGAGTTGGTCACTCTCGAGGCATTGCTCTCATGCCGTGTTGTGTAGCAAGGACCCTGCCCTGGGACCGCTGGTGAAGGGAGAACTGGGGTCCCTTTTCTGGGTGAAATGGGGCAGGAAGGGTGAAGGAGGTGCAGCCTGTGGCAGGGTGGGGAAAGTATGAGGACATCCTCTGCTAGTGCCAAAGCCATTTGGCTCTGTGGTTGCCCTGTGGGGGCTACTCCAGGAGGTTAACACCCCATCACTGCGCACACCCTTTCATTCATTCCCCCTCCCCACCGCCCATAGTTGCCCTCTGCAGATCCCGCCGTCTTTAAAACTGCCCCAATTGTCCCTATATTACAGTGTTTAAGAAAATAACCTTGTGACTTTTGAGTGATCCACAATGACATCTTCAAAAGGCCTGAGTTCAAAGCCTGCTTCCCAAAGGCTGTTCGCTCTGTTTAGGGGTTTTTTGACATAGCCCTAAGGGGAAGAGGATGGTGTTTTACAAGCATAGATGCATAAATGCTTGTGAGCAGGGTTGAATAGGAGCGCAGGGAGGCACCTAAGTTCACCAAGGCCCCCACTACCCAAAATGAGGATCCGGCCCTTTGTAGGGATATGGCCAGCCCCATCTCCATAGACCCTGCTGAGGGAAACCCACGCGGGACAGGAGCATTAGGACAGGACCTGTACGGCCTCATGCTCTCAGGGGCTGAGGAGGAGACCAGAAGCATCTGCTTAAAGGAAGAAAGAGGCTCTCTGAAGGATGCTCTATATCCCACAGCACTGGTGGGTCCGGGGGGAGGTGATGCTGAGCCCTCCACTTCACTGGGATGACATGACTTGCCCTGGCTCCTCCTGCAGCTGCTGCTTTCCAAACCCCTCGGGGATGCCCCTGGGTCTGGCCTGGGCGACTCCAGGGCCTGTCCTGCTGCCTCCGCTCCTGCCTGGAGACCTCAGGGGTCCTGCTCCTGCATCTCCACCTCTGGCTTCACCTGTGACGGGAGACCCCAGACCGTGACCCCCTGCCCCAGGGCCTGGCTCTGTCCTGCCTGATCCCCCCAATTATCCCCGCTCAGAGCAGCCTCGGGGTGTCCTCGCCTCCCTCTGGCCCCAACACAGGCTGCAGGGACTGGTCCCCCCTCCCCAGCCTCGAGCCCCTGAGCACCCCCGCTCCTCCCACTCAGGAGTGTAACCCAGGCGGCCAACAGACATACACCTCCGGGTAAGTGAAAACATCCAAACGTTATGTCCATAATAGAGATAGGCCTGGCTCCAGGGCTTCAGGGCCGCAGCGCCTGCTTGCAAAAAGCCCTACGCGTTCCGGTTTTGGGGAACAGACCAAACTCGGGCACTGGTAAAGCCCCCAGTTAGGATGTGGGCACGTGATAGGTTTATGAAAATGGGATTTAGGCTGACGACACGCGACATGGACAGCGTGACGAAGACCAGCTAAAGATGCCCAGAGGTGAAGAGTCATCGGAGAAGAAAGACTACAAAAGGAAGAGTTTTCAGAAGAGCACGGGGAGAGCTGGCATCAGCCCCGACCTGCAAGGCTGCCGACCTCGGACGCTCGAGCGCACCCCCAAGGCGGCATTTACGGACAGACCGCTCGCCTTGCGCCTGTCCTGGGCACTGGGAAATTTGGGTAAAGTATGTCGTACTCGCTTTGCCTGCATTGCTTTTATTTCCTACCACTGTGTATTGGGAAAATTCGCCTGTTCTCAACTGGCAGGGTTGTGGTCGATCTGCAGGTCGTGCTTGCCCGGAGCAGAGGCATTGGGGCTGGGCTGTGAATCCAGTGCCAGCGCTGCCCACACCCTGCACCGGCCCCAAGTGGGTCCTACCCCAGAGCCCCAACCTCCGCAGCCCTGCACCGCGGTGCCTCTCCCTCCCTCCCTCCCGACCTGCACCCCTTCGTATTTAGGGCAGCGGGCAGCGGGGGCTGGCAGCCTGGCAGGGCCAAACTGCGCTCGGGCTGGGCAGGACTGTGCTTAGGGCTCTTCAGGACAGTCCCCCGGTGGCATCAACATGAAGTTTGGGGTGGCCCAAGAAGTATTTGCCCCATAATCCCATCCCAATCTGATCTTCAATTAGGGCTCTGTACTTGAAGCAGGATGTTATTGTTCATATTACTTGCTAAATGTACAGAGCTGCGCGATTCTCTCTCCCCCGATGTGTCCTTCACAAATGACACGCTTTTCTTGGCTGTAGCTGAGCTTTGAATAAGGGCTCGGGCACCGGGAATAGGGGAGGGGGAATGAGAGCGTGCAGGTCGGGAGCGAGGGGCACCGGGGAGCTATAGGGGTAGGGGCTGCAGGTCGGGGTTGGGAGGGCAGGGGCTGCAGGTCGGGAGTGAGGGGCGCCAGGGGGAAGGGGTTGCAGACCGACAATGAGGGTCCCTGGTCTGCAGTGTGGTGCACAGGGGCCCGGGGGCCAAGGGATCCCAGTAGGGAGTGTGGTGCACCTGAGGGCTGGGGCGCAGGGGATGCAAATCAGGAATTAGGGGTGCGGGAGGGCTGTGGGGACAGGGGCTGCTGGT
>NW_005844453.1:5433-5892 GCF_000455745.1 Alligator sinensis | reverse complement strand
AGCCCAAACCTGTCAGTAGCTTCCAAGGCCTCGATGCTGATTCTGCTATATATGAAACTTTTAATGCTATTGTCTGTCTCCCTCTCTAAAAAGACAATTAAGATTTCTGAAAAAAAATTACAGATAAAAAATGTCTCATCTCCTTTATCTGCTCAGTATTTTCATTATAACTTTCCATCTTTCTTTTCATTATTTCTCTCCTATGCAGGCTCCAGTGGAGACATCCTCATCACTCAGACTCCAGAGTCCCTGGCAGTGTCTCCAGGGGACACAGTCACCATCAAGTGCAAACCCAGCTCCAGTGTTAGCAGCAGCTACATGCACTTCTACCAGCAGAAACCAGGGCAGGCTCCTAAGCTCCTTCTCTACAGCACAAACAGTCGCCCCTCCGGGATCTCTGATCGGTTCAGTGGCAGTGGGTCTGGCACCGACTACACTTTCACCATCAGCCGGGTGGAA
>NW_005844453.1:1228-5368 GCF_000455745.1 Alligator sinensis | reverse complement strand
GTACAAAAACCTCCCTGCTCTGCTCAGTCCTGCTGCTCCCGGCACCAGCTGCTTCCTGCCCAGCCACAGGCCAGGGACTCTCCTGCCCCGCTACAGCATGAACAGGGACTGAGCTTTTTTCTCGCTTTCCCCATCACTTCTCCCCTCAGTGACAGATCTCTATGTCAGCCCCACAGACCTCACACCCAGTGACTCCTGGCACCCTGCTCAGCCATCTCCTTTGCGTTACTCAGGCTTATTTGTCCGGAACAAAACCACACAATTTACCCCTGAGATGTTTTGCTCCCTTAGGCACAAGTCTTATTCATCCTCTGACACATCCATGTGGATCGGGTAGACATTCCCTGTCCTATCCTGGACTTTCAGGCTGAGAGGGGCCAGGCACTATTGTGCTGGGCTGCCTTGATGCCTCCAGCTGATCCTCTGCGTTTCCAAGCTAATGAGGCCAGGGACATGGGGGCAGGTTCAAGCAGGTGCAGCAGCAAATGGGGAAGTCTGTGCCCTGCCTCAGGGTGTTTATACCATTTTCCCCAGTGCAAAGCCTCACTCCGTGCCAGAACCGTGTCCCCCTGCCTGGGCACAGAGCCAGTTTCCCTCTTGCTTGTTCCCCTTCTCTTCCTATGAACCTTCCCACCTCCGTGTCCCAATGGCTCAGCTCGCACAGGAAGGCACCACTAATCCCTTCCTGGCCTGTATCCTAGGGTTTGAGATGTGAGACATCAGGGTCTCAGTCATTCTTAAGGGAGATAATGGCCCAAAACAACATTTCTTGGAGAGTTGCCTTCACCAGCAGCCTCCTGGGCAAAAGTAAGTGCCTGCCCCTGCTGTGAGCTGTGTCACCCCGGCAGTCTGGAGCAATGTAAAAACATCTTCCACGCAAACATGTCCCTGCCCTCTCCCCAGGGAGGGGTCATGGCTCCTCCAAGAGTAGCTTTCTAAAAATCTTGTGAAAAAAGTAGCCTGACCCCAACAGAAGGTGGTGAGTGATCATCCCTGCCTTTACACTGCATCAAATACATCTCCTGCCCAGGAAGCAGGCTGAGAAGAGACTGAGTTTCATTGAATCAGCACCTTCCCATCATTAAAATGCTACATATGAAAAGTATCCTAACAGGGAAAGCGATATATAAAACTAATTTGGAAATAATCTGCTTAATCTAATGGCTCCTTCTGGCCAGTAGACAGCTTCATGAGACTCCTAAAACTTGCTCAAGATAGCCTCAGTATAATCTCATTATGATGATGCAAGGTAAGTGCAGGAAGGCTGTCCCCAAACCAGATCAGAGGTGATATGTGGCCAGGAGCTCCATGAAGGGTGGCTGTACTGACCCATGCCTTTCCAAGCAAACCAGGTGTCATTTCTCCTTTTGAGAAGGTGCAAACATCTCTCTGTGCACATTACTGTCCTGTCTTTAAGAGCTAAAAGGGAAGGCTTCATTTGAGACCAACATAATCAAAGCAAGCATGTTACCTCCTATACACCTGCTCGGTGCCCCTGGACTTGAACAACCTCCATGAAAAGCACAGCGGTGCCTACCACCTAGAACCCCTCCTCCAATGAGGAACCAGATACTGAGCAACTAAAAATGGTCTATGGGACTGAAAGTAAAGCTACTAACTTGCTCGGCTTTTTCTGCCCTTGAACAGGCAAGCTCTTTGCTGCATGGCTCTTACTGCTCTAACTCTGTAAGGGTCGGGGGTGGGAGAGAGATGAAGTTGGCAAATTGCATCCAACTGTCCAGATATCTGCATTTCTGTGCTCTCCACCTCCATGGTGCCGGGATCATTAAAAATGTAACTCTGAAGAGATGGCATCAAATCCAAAGCCCCTTTAACATCTTTCCATTCACTTCCCCGAGCAATCGAGAGGGCCTGCTACAGTGGACGCTGGAGTAATGCCCTGTCTGTAGTTTCTGCCCTGGGGACACTCTGCACTCTCCATTTACACCAACTGAGCATCCGCACATGGAGGCTGCATTATTCTGCAAAAAATTGCAAAGGCCAAGATTTCCTGCACGTTCGATAAAAACCTTTCTGTAAACTCCCATCAGCCACTTTGCCCTCTCAGTGCTAAAAACCCTAGAAGGACCAAAGTGCTGCTATCTTGATGACCCTGGACCCCTTTCCAACCTACTCCTCCTGGAGCATGACCTGCAGCTGTCTCCTCCAGACAATGTAGCCATGAAGGAGACAGGAAGCCTCAAGCATCATTTATCTGAGCCTTGCATTTGCATATCTTTCCATACCTGACCCTTAAAAGATGCAGGATCTGAGGGGTTATAAGCTCCTTCTGCATAACTGTGAGCTGTGGAGCACCCCAAGTAAAGAAGCACCATGATGTTATGGGTACATTTGATCTCGCTCTTCGTATCCATGGTTGAAGGTAGGCAGCACAGACGTTGCATTATATGGACTTTGAGGCCAACACTGCAAAAGCAGATTCACCCCAAGGTTTCTCTTTCTCTCTCTTTCCTAGAATCCAGTGGGGAGATTGTTATAACACAGACACCAGCTTTCCTGACAGTGAGTCCTGGAGAGACCGTCACCATCCAGTGCAAGGCTTCCAGCTCTGTGAGCTATGAAATGCAATTATATGTGTGCAACCAAGGACAAACTCCCAAGCTCCTCATTTATGATGGAAACAACCATTTCACTGGGGTCCCCAACCAGTTCAGTGGCAGGACAGCGACACTCCGGGGTGCAGGTGGAAGATGCTGGTGACTACTACTGTGGGCAGGACAACAGCCAACCTCTCACAGTGATACACTGCAGTACAAAAACCTCCTCGGTGCCACAGCAACCAGGGTGTGATGCAGAAAAGAGCAAGGGAGCTGCTTCCAACACAGCGTGCTTACAAAATTGAGAAAGAAAAGCCATTGTAATGGGACTGCTTAGACTTGGATTGATTCGTTGGGTGCCTAGACACATGTGCAGGGGGCGGTCTAATTAGAATGGTTCCCAGAAGACACTCCATTTAAAAACAAGCCGTGTCACATGTATTAAGTTCCTGCACCTTTAAAAATGGCCACGGGACACTTAACTAAAGCTCATTCAACCAGTTTTATTTAAAGGACCCCAGTGGCCATTTTTAAACCCCCAGGGGCATATGCATGTGTTGCTGCAGCGATGCCTGAACACATCAGAGCACATATCGAGGGACCCACTGATTTTAAGCCTGTTCTGGGAGAACTCTAGGGACGGAGCCCATGCCCAGTGACATGAGTGCTGAGCCCGGGATTTGCCTCCACATCCCAGGCTGAGAGAGCAACAAATATCCCTGCAAGTCCGCATTACCACCTCCCCGCCACCCCCAAACACAGTCTCCCTGTCATGGGCATTGGGGTCACAAAGCCGTGCACAGGGTCTCAGCTGCAGACCTCATCTCCAAACCCAGCCTCCTGGACCAGTTGCAGCTTCCCACAGTACCAGCACTCGCTTTCCTGGCCTCCCACCATTCAGCAGTGCCCACCCTGGCCTGCTACCCTCAGCCAGCAGGGAAGCCCCAGCAAGCCCCGTGTCCTAGGGAAGTCATATAACAGTCTGGGTGAGCATCAGGGACGGGGAAGAGTGCAGCCAGGACCCAGATCTGCTCCCGCTTCCTCCTGGGCGGCACTGGAAAAAGCCCCGGCAGGGTGGGCTGCAGGGCTCCACATGGTGCAGCCAGACCTGGGGCTCAGTCCAGGAGGCAGCATGCGGCCCGTGCCCCAGGCCCCCTGCGCTGTGTGCAGTGACGGCCCCAGCCAGTTCTGCATCATGATCCCAAGCAAGTAGCAAGTTTGGGTCCCTGGGCCTTGCTCAGGTGACAGGTGCTCCCAGCGTCTGGAGCTTTGAAGAAGTGCGGGGTGCTCTGGAGTCTGGGAGCACTGGCCACACATTCAATGAAAGGCATGATGGGAACCAGACACAAAGTTATTATGCATATTTTGTTCCTTATTCCTTGGTTTATCACACTGTCAACTGATTGAACATGTGGCCTGAGCTGAACTTAAGATGTAGCTACCCAGGTAATTGCATCTTTACTGTAGCCTCAGTCACAGGCCTCTGTGTGAGGGGCCGGAGCAGGCAGCCCAGGCTGGGGTCATTGCCTGGGGGGCCCAAGCCTGCCCGGGACTCTGAGTGGCAGCCCCCCCCCCCCGGGGG
>NW_005844453.1:0-1186 GCF_000455745.1 Alligator sinensis | reverse complement strand
TCTGCCCCCAGCTGTGCCGCCAGCCCCCAGCCCAGCCAGCAGCTCCTCGGAGGGTCTGCTCTAGCAGCCTCTTGATCCCGTGCGCTCTGGTGTCCTGGTTGCCTCACTCTGCTCATTCTGCTCCCAGTCCCTGACTTCTGGATTTTCCCTTGGCTTTGGTAATTCAGCCTCTGACACCTGGACTTTGACCTGGCTTGTGATGCAGATCCTGCCTTTGGATCTTGTCACTCGGTATCTGTTTTTTGACCCGTGACTTGGCCTGTGTTTTGGACACTAGCAGGTGGCAATGGACCAGGGCTTGCCAGGCGCTGAGCTCTGCATGTATGCAGAGGGGCAGGGAGTGCAAGATGAGTCTGTGCTGCCAACTCTCAAAGGCCCCGGTGGGAAGAAATCTCCAAATACAGTTCAGAAAACAGGCTCAGGCTTGACTTTCAAGATCAGGGTAGGCAAGAGACGGGGCGTCTGCCCTGGTGGGCAGGGGTGTGGTGATGGATGCCTGCAGAGGTGCTCCACCTCTGTCCCACAATCCTCCCAGGAGTGCACAGTGCTGGATTGGCCGAGTCAGTCGAGGAGGGTTGGAGGGGAGATGGGATGCTGTAGAAAGTCTGGTGGGGGGTTATGAATTGCTAACACAACGGAGAAGGGAGCGGTGTTGGAAATGGGAAGTGGGTGGGTGTCTGTCCGAGGTCAGGGGGATGAGGCTGAGGGAGGGAAGACCACGACGGCACTGCTAGAGTCACCCAGCCTGCTGCATCCCGCTGCTGATTGAACAGGGTCACGCTAGGGTACATCTACCATGATATCAGACCCGATCCTTCTTATCCAACTGCTGTTTCATTTAAAATGGAGATGCACTTTTCAGGGTAGGAGCAGAGACAGGAACTAGGACTCCAGACATCATCCGTGTCATGGCAGTACCCATCTCACTGTGTTACAAAGCCAGGCTCCCTTTGGGTTCCTCTCTGTCTGGACTCATGTTATCTTCCGCTGACCCAACTCCACCTCCCCCATCATGTAGGTTAGCAGCATGTGCATGGTCACAGCCAGCTGTGCATGTGGCACGAGCATCTGCAGAAGGGATGTGCTCAGGTCTCTTCCACACCAGAGCGTTTGTTTGCTGTTCAGGACAGCATGTGACACCACATATGTCTGTGGATCATTAATGACAGGAAAATGAGATGAGCAA
>NW_005844452.1:3820-5896 GCF_000455745.1 Alligator sinensis | reverse complement strand
AAGAGCAAGTACAACAGTGACTAAATATCACGTGGTGTCAGTGGTATGGAGGAAAGAATAACAGTGTTTTATGAGACACCTGAACCCCGGCCCCTCAACGAAGAAGGCCTGGCCATTGACAGCAAGCATCTCCTCAATGCTCTGGGTGAGCTCGCTTGGCCTTGCAACGTGCCCCACTTTCTGTCCACCTTTCCCCCACTGTTCCAGCGTGTCCTGCCTCTGCTTTGGGGGGACGGGGGCTTTGGAGCGAGTGGGGGACTTCCCTTTGGGCATGCTCCCACTGGTGCCAGGCTGAGGAGGAGCAGAGGCAAGAGGGCGGTCCCTGCAGAGGTGCATCAGCATCCCCACGGTGCTCATCTGTTTTGTTCCCTTAACCCAGCTGGTTTTGGCACGGCAGTGCAGGTATAGTATACGTGGGATCATCTGCCAGTACAAAATGATCCCAGACCACACTACCCACTCACTTCTGGGGTGCGTGTGCATCTATGGATGCTGCTGCACTTTCCCCCTCCTCAGCAGGCAGAGGCACAGCAAGAGGAGGAGCACACTCAGCTGAGCTGCTTGCCTCCACCTGTACATCAACATCCTCCAAAGTGCCTTCTGGGGCAGGAGACCCGGCTTGAAGGGAAACTTGAGGGGTGTTGAGCACAAACTCAGCTGATTCCCCTCCTTCCCCAGAACTTCCCTTGCTAGGGCACTAAGATCCAGCACCAGCTCTTCTTCTGGCACTGGAAGGCTCAGCATGGGAAGGGACAGAGGGGTGGAGTAGGCTCCTGTACTGGTGCTGCTGGTTGTGGTTGTTGTCATGGTGGGGGTGAAAGGCCAAGGTGAAGTAGTCATTCAGGAGTTCAGCTTTAACCTGTGTACCAGTAACCAGCTCTCCTGAGTTGTTGATCAGTGGCCCCACACTCCCATTTGTTTTTCTCTTGTTCCCTATATACCTAAAGAAGGATTTCACTATTTCAACGCTGTTTCAACGTTTCGCCCATAGGCTATAATGGGGAAGGACAAAACAGCCTGTAACTTTGTCATTTCTGGCTAGATTTGGATGAACCTTGCAGAAATGGTAGCTGCTTCTGTGGGCATAAAGCATGCCAAGTTTCAAGTGGATAGATACAGGGGGTTCAGAGAAACTGCCCCCCAAAGTCTTGAGAGCCAAACTTGTGTCACATGAATGTGTCAAGTCACATCAGGGTCAAAACTACAGAAGTGCTAGCCCCTGCTGAGGCCACAAAGCCTGCCATGTTTCAAGGAGATAGTTGCAGGGGGTTCAGAGAAACTTCACCCCAAAATCCTGAAAGCAAAATTCATGTCATGTGTATGTGTTAAGCCACAGTGGGGTCAAAACTGCAGGCCTGCTAGCCCCGGTGAGGCTATGAAGCCTGCCAAGTTCAAGGAGATCAGTGCAGGGGTTTGGGGGGAACTGCACCTCAAGCTGCGGACAAGAAAAACTTGTGACATGGGTGACACTGCATGTGTTAAGGCTCAGCGGGGTGAAAACTGCAGGGATGGTGGCCCCTGCTGTGGCCGTGAAGCCTGCCAGCTGTCAAGGAGCTCGGAGCAGGGCTTCTGGGTTCTGGGACCCCGCTCCCCTAGCTGCTGACAGATAAAACTTGTGTCAGTGGTGCTTGTGCAACTGTGTCTGTCTTGGGGCATGGGGAAGGGGAAACTACTGCAGGCCTGGCTGCTAGGCCCTGCTGCGGTCACAAAGCCTGCCAGCTGTTGAAGACGGGGTTCTGCGGCCCTACACCCCTAGCTGCTGACAGGCAAAGCTCATGACATGGGTGCTTGTGCAACTGCTGCTTCTCATCAGGCAGCAGGACTGAAGATCCCCCATCACTTGTCACCAAGACCTGAGGGCAATAACTGACCACGGTATGAATATGAGCTGGCAGTGCGATGCTGTAGCCAGCATGGCCACCAATACGCTGGCATGCATCAATTGATGCATCTCCAACAAAGCCTTTGTAAAGAAGTGATTCTCCTGCTTTGCTCAGCTCTTTTCAGCATGGTGAGACCACAGCTGGATTACTGCATCCAGTTCTGGGCTCTGCACCTTAACAAGGACATGGTAAA
>NW_005844452.1:0-3504 GCF_000455745.1 Alligator sinensis | reverse complement strand
CCCCTCGCCCCCGGCTCGGCAGGGGGCTGCCTCCTGCTGCGGGGCTGCAGGGCCGGGCTCCAGGCTGCCCGATGACCCAGGCGGGGAGCTGCACGGTTCTTCGGGTGCCGGGAGCTGTAATGGCGCTGGCTCCCGCCCGCCCAGGCGCACCCATGGCCACCTCCATCTGGACTTGGAGGTGCCTGATTTCTTTCCCTCCTTTCCCCTGCCCCTGGGAGGTCCCGGTGTTTTTGGCAGCAGATGGGGCACAGCCACTTCCTTGCCCTGATGGGCCCCTCCTCGTCACGGCGGGTGGGGCCCCGATCCTCCTGCCCAGGCTCCCTGCTGCTCTCTTCTCCCATGGAGAGCATCTTGGCCGACCTCCTCCTGAGCATGCGCCACAGCCTGTCCATCCTGGCAACGAACAGGGGCAGTCATCAACTGGGGTTCAAAGCATTCACACTCATCCAACCCCTCCTCTGCTCATCCAAGACACAGGCACGTGATCCCTGGGTTAGAGCCATGCCTACAGCCTCCCTGGCACTAGGGTTGGCAGGTGGGGACAGCCCTGGGCTTAGGGTGCAAGACCTGCAGGTGTTTAGACACACAGCTCCCTGCTGCTACACTCTCTTCTCACCCCACATGACTAGCCAGGGGCTGAGGCCCCTGGTTGTCAGGAATACCAAGAATAGGAGCACAGAGGCCCCTTTCCTGGGTCCTGTGGGTGCCCAGCAGCATCACAGCTTTGGGCTCCCTTCATGCTCAGCCTGGGCAGCACTGGCTGAGCGGGGAGGGGTGGGGAGCTTCAGCACCTGGAGATGTCTCCAACCCCGCTGGAAGTGGTGTGAGGGAGCACCACGGGCCACGTGCCCACATATCAGGGAGGGGATTTCCTGCCCATTTCTGCATTTCCTGCACAGAGATAGGAAGTCCCCGCGGCGCTGCAGGCCTCTCACCTGCCCTGGGGGATGGAGAGCTGCTGGGCGGGTGCTCACAGGCCCTGGTGATGCTGCACTCCTCCCTCTGGTTCCGGTACTTAGGTCTCCTGCCTCTCCTCTGATGGATGTCCCTTGCCGCGTCCAACTGCAGTCACTGCCATCGATGGGGGGACGCCTACCCCTGAAAGGGACTATGCCATCCTGTTGGAAGCCATCCTCATGCACGGCCTCTTCCCCTGAAGCAAATCTATACCTTTCCTCCCTCCCAACCCTTCCCCTCTCTCCTTGCCAAAAGCAGGACCCTTGTTCATCCCAGACCTTCCCTTCCTGGCCCTTTTCTACCATCCAAGGGAAACTCCTGCCACCCTCCACAGGACTCTTTCCTCCCCACAGCTGTTACTGCTTGCCCCTGGAGCTTTACTGGATGCCTGTTGGTACCCAGGAGAGGCCAATCCCCTGCTCTGCGCCATCAAGACAGGTGGCTCTAAGTGGATTGTAACCGGGGTCCAGTCCACACTGGCTGTGCACCGCGCTCCAGGCATCCTGGTGGGGAGGGGAGCTCTGTCCCGGGAAGCTTTGGGAAGAGGTGCGACACCTGTGCCATAAAAGATATTCTGAATTGGAAATAAAACACGCAGAGTTAAAGGAGAAACATTTCTCATCATGGCTTTGGCAGGGGGTGGCATCCAGAGCATGCCCAGCTTCTGTGTCTTACACACACGACTGCAGGGAGCGTTACTCAGCCCCTCACGCCAAGGGCAGGGTCCTGTCGGCTCCGCCTTGATGCTTCATGTTTTCTCTGGACACGGGCCACAGGCCTGAAAGCACAAGAGCCCCTCACTCCCCTCCCAGCTCGACCCCTGCCGGCGCCTCCGGCAGCATTGCCCAAGGACCGATCCTGACCTGCTCACTCCGGGGTGAGAGATCGCAGAGCGAAATCTTCCCTGAAACTGGTTCTGCTGTCGCTCTCCAAACGGCGCCTGATGATTACTAACAGAAACAAGGCGGGACATTAAAATCACATGAACATGGAGGAAAGTCTTAATCTTCCCCCTGGACTGCAATTTCAAGGAATAAATTAATTGATCCGGGTTTGTGCTTCAATTCTGCCCTTCATTAAAAAGGAGGAGAAACCCCATCTCCAGGTGCCTACGGTGGGGCAGCTCTGCCGGGCTCATGTTCGTTTTCTCTCTTTGGGCTTTACACAGGCACAAACCACCCCCGAGGGAAAGGCACAGACCTGGTGCCTGTGTAGTAAAAATGTCTCATAATCTCACTACATAAAGGGCCTCACTGCTGAGAACTGTAATCTCACTACACAAAAGGCTTCACAGCTGAGAACAGTCTTCTCCTCACTCCCCCACCACTGCGGGGCCAGAAGCGGGGGGTCCTGTTAGGGGGAGAGAACAGTCCGAACAATGGTTTGCGATAAGGCTCAGATTCCCGTGGAAACACAAAAATTAGTTACTGTTTGCTTTACACATACATTTTGCAACCCTTGTTACTTGCCCGTTTTAGAACTACGCGTGTACTAAAAACTTTGCCGAAAACTGTAGCCAATCACAGATTGCCACAATGGAATCTTGTTCATGACGGGTATAAAAATGTATCTTCGGGTGTGGCTAGGTGTCAACACGGCTTTAAGTATTAAACTCCCTTGTCGATCTGTTTGCAAACAATAAACTAAAATGAATCCAACCTGAGTGTAACTCTCTCCTTGAGGTGTATTAAAAAAGCCTCCAGGGGCACGAAACTAGCCGTTTGTGCAACACCTGCTCTTGGCTAAACACAAGCTGCTGGATCGGGTCCCACTGCCCTTCCCCGTCTCATCGCTGGTGGGGCTGGTGCAAATCCCACCCCGTCGGGCCGCGTCCCACTGGGACACCTCGTCCAGGAGCGGGAGGGCGCCGGCCCCACAGCTCTTTCACCCGGGCTCATGTTCGTTTTCTCTCTTTGGGCTTTACACAGGAACAAACCACCCCGAGGGAAAGGCACAGACCTGGTGCCTGCTCTTGGCTGAACACAACCTACTGGATCGGGTCCCACTGCCCTTCCCGGTCCCATCGCTGGTGGGGCTGGTGCAAATCCCACCCCGTCGGGCCGCGTCCCACTGGGACACCTCGTCCAGGAGCAGGAGGGTTCGTTTTCTCTCTTTGGGCTTTACACAGGAACAAACCACCCCGAGGGAAAGGCACAGACCTGGTGCCTGCTCTTGGCTGAACACAACCTACTGGATCGGGTCCCACTGCCCTTCCCGGTCCCATCGCTGGTGGGGCTGGTGCAAATCCCACCCCGTCGGGCCGCGTCCCACTGGGACACCTCGTCCAGGAGCAGGAGGGCGCCAGCCCCGCGGCTCTTTCACGTCTGACTCTGACACGCCCTGGGGCAAGAGGCATCCTCCCGACACCCACGTTGGCTCAGGTGGGGGCACAAGAGGGGCAGCGCTCTCCGCAGCCGACTTACCCGGTTTACCCCGCTGGTGAGGCCCCCGGGCCCCCGGCAGCCCCGCTCCAGCCTCCGCCTGCAACTGCCTGAAATCCCGCAGCACCGCGATGGTACAAACGCTGCCGCGGCAACGCCCGGGGAC
>NW_005844451.1:0-5903 GCF_000455745.1 Alligator sinensis | reverse complement strand
GCACCGGAGAGCGAGCAGGACGCTGCAGGGTTGGGGGAGCCGAGGCTCTGCCTCAGTTTCCCCGCGGAGCAGGCCCTTCCCCCTCGCGGGTCCTGCGGCGGCTGCTGCCACCAAAGGGTTAACGCGGGGGGCGGGGCAGCAGCGGGGTGCCGGTCGGTGACGTCACGCGCGTGACGTTGACGGGAGGAGGCGGGGTGCGTGCGGGTCGGGGGTGCAGGGTTACGAGTTCGGGGCGGGGCTGGGGGCCACTGCGGGCCCGGGCCGGGCAGGGGCTGCGGGCGCGGGGTTGGTTGGGGAAACTGAGGCTGGAGCCGGGTGGGGGGAGCAGCGCTGGGGCACAGGGGCTCCGGGCGCGGGGCCTCCCCGGGAGCAGGCGCAGGGGCAGGAGGTTCGGAGGAAACTGAGGCAGGGGCTGGAGGCATGGGAGGGCGGGGCCGGGGGCGGATGGGGATGGCACCGCCCCAGCCTGCGATCCTGCGGCAGCTGGCGGCACCCCCCGGGCAAGTGGGGGGGGACGCGCACCTGATGGTCTCTGATGTCACCTGTGTGACAGGATGGAAGGAGCCAGGGCAGCTGTGGGTCGGGAGTGGGGGGGAGGGGAGGCGGCTGGGGGGCAGGTGTGAGGGGCTGGGGGGGAGGTGGGAGCGGGGCCGGAGTGAGGGGGACAGGCAGGCAGGAGTGAGGGGCAGTGGCAGGTCTGGGGGGCAGGGGCTGCGGGTGGGAATGGAGAGGTGCCGGGCGGGAGGCCCCACTGGTGTCTGGGCTGTTGGGACAGGCTGCACAGGCCAACACCGCCTGGCCGTGGGTGGGGGCTGTGGGGCCCGGGGCCAAGCGCAGGGCACTGTGGTGGGGCTGGGGGGCAGTGGGGGAGCCGTGTCCCCTGTGGGTGCCGTGGGGGAGGGGAGTCGGTGCTGTGGGGACAGTGGAGGCACCTAAGGGCAGGGACCTGGGCCGCGCTGGGTGCCGGCGGGGGCTGCAGGGCCTGGCAGAGGCCGGGCAGGAGTGAGGATGGGGGCTGTGGTTGGGTGTTTCTGGAGGCAGCCTGGTCCATGCAGCCTGTGTGGGGCAGGAGGGGAGTGAGGACCCTGAGGCCTGCTCTGCATGGGGACAGTTGGGGGTCATGGCTGAGAAGACCTTGGGGCAAGGGCAGGAACATGGTCCTCTGTCTCCTATCCCGTGGTGACGTCCGTTCTGTCTCCTTTCCTGCAGGCCCCGCAGACTGGACACTGTGGTCAGGCGCCGTGTGTAAGCGTAGGGGAGCGAGAGCCCAGGCCTGTCCTGGTGGCCACGCTGGAGCCCATGGCGGCCGTGGCCCTTCCCTTCCCAGCCCTGCTGCAGTCTGAGGTGACGCTGGGGGATCAGGACCTGGGGGGGCATCAGGCAAGAGCTGAGGGGGCAGGAAAGGTCCCTGGTGTTGTCCAGGCTGGGATGGGTTTGGGGGTGTCCCCGCAGTGGTCGGCACCACAGGCAGTAAAGCAGCCACTGCAGGAGGAGCTGGTCCAACGCGGGGAGGCCCTGGGGGCAGGAGGCAATCTAGACCATGCAGTCCCCAATTCCCTCAGAGACCCCCAGCTGCTCCGCAGACGAGCTCCCCACGCCAGAGACCTGGTGTCAGCACCGCCGGGGCCTCCACTACCTGGAAGCCAAGGGGCCGTGGGAGGTTTGGAGGCGCCTGCGGGAGTTGTGTCTGCGCTGGCTGGAGCCCCGGTGCCACAGCAACGAGCAGGTCCTGGAGCTGGTGGTGCTGGGGCAGTTCTTGGGCATCCCGCTGGGAGTGGGGGTCGGCGTGGGGCTGTGGCGTGGCCGAGGGGTCCCAGCTGTGACAGGTGGAGGAAGAGAAGCTCCAGATGAGAGCGTTTAATGCTGCCATCCCCATCTTCACTTGCTTCCCATTCCCACAGCTCCCCAGTGACATATTTATCTCGTTCCCAGGTCACGGTGAGCGTGAAGGTGGAGGAGGTGTCCTCAGACAAGGTGCAGCCCACTGGGGCACTGCGGGAGCCTGGTGACTGCTGGGTGGAGCAGCCCAAGTCCCATCATGCCGACATCTCTTCTCATCTAAAACTTGGAAGAAGCAGCCATGCTAGGCTCAAACGAGGCAGGGCAGAGACTTGTGAGCTTTGTCCTACAAACTTGTTCTGCCTCACGGGTGTGGGTCGCGTGCCTGAGTGTCTGTCCTGCATGGCGGGGAGAGTCTCAGATATCTGCCCCTGTCTGGGACAGGGCTGCAGCATTTGTAATGCGGTGACTGGCTTGGGACAGGTCTGATTTCTGGATGGCAGCTCCCAGGCTGAAGCCCCTGATCCTCTTCCCTGTATGTGTGCAGCTCCCAGCAGAAAGAGGCTTTATCTTGGTTGGGCCCTTTCCTGCTGCAGAGGCAACAATCAGTGATCTAGTTGTTGTCAAAGTGGACTTGACTTAAATAAATGCAATTTAAATCATGATTTAGGTCACCGATCAGGAAGCCTTGGTTTAATCATCATTTTATGGAAAAAGTAAACACAATCATTCTTGTTGTTTGATATCCTGCATTCATTTAACTGCTTGAATCCTTACACTTACATAGAGAGGGAAGGGTTTGACCTTGTGTACACAAACTTGCAGAGACAAGAGGGCTGATAATCACATCTGTTCTCTCTCATCCCCATATACTGCTGTAACAAGGGTGTTATCTCTGCTGACACAAATCCACAGGTTGAGACTGAAGCTAAGCATCACAGAGATGCTTAATGGGATCTTCTAGACTGAGCCCTGAGTCCCATTGGGTAGAGTGGTTTTCTTTAGTCTTTTGAAATCTATAGAGCAGCCTCTGGGACCCCCATGGGAGTGGGCCCCGTATATGGTCCATAGTCTGTGACCTATTCATAAAGCTTTTCTAAAGAGGTTACATAATTATAGTGTCTTAAATAGTACATAAAAGTGGAGCCGGGCCACCTGGACACACATTGTGGCTGCCAGCCAGGCTCCTGTTGGCAGGATTGCCACCACTGCAGCCCCAGGAGGCCTCCCAGGGCCCCAGATAAGGCCCCAGTCTCCCCTACCCAACCCAAGGTCACTTGCCGCACACCAAAGCGTGAGTGGTACAGGCGTTCCCCAGGGACGAGTAGCTGCCACACAAGATGCACCGCTGCTGCTTGTCCCCAGGGATCCAAGTGTCTGCTGTCATCAGGATGCGGCCTCGTTGTTTGTAGCAGTGCTGTGGATGGAAAGATCAAGAAAGTCTCACTGCTTGCTTATCTGTCTTTAATTCTTAAATTAGTCTTGTTTTAAATAGAGGGAAACATGGGGTTCCTGATTTTCAGTACATTTCCTAGGCTGTGTGTCTGGAGGAGAATATAGATGTTATTTAATCATTTTCAAACAAGATGGGTTTTTTTGGAAAAGGAGAGGCTTCTAAAATGAACTTCTTAAGGTGTCTTGTAGGCATAGAAGATCTATATTTCTTCCAAAAGTTCAGAATGCTTAACTGAGTTAAGCTGCTGATATTAATATAGTGTCATGGGAGTGAACTGTGGGCTCAGTATCCCATATATCTGCATTACAGGCTCCTCTTCCATGAGTGGAGAGGGTAAAGGGCTTACATGTTTGCTTTCCTGTTTCTGCTTCCTCTGCTTCATTTATGAACTATTGACTTGGCTTTTACCAGGTTTTGAGCTCCGTGTCCTGTTGACAATGCTATGTCTGTGTCCAGCAGGCCAGCAAAATGCTCTCCTGAGGTAAGAAAGTCCCATTTTTTCCCAGGACATGCTCCAAATGTAAATGGCTGACATCCCATAAAAGACGGCTTATCCACTGAAGGGGCTTTTTCTTGGCCCTCGTGTTGAAGGGACAGACAATGACTGAGCCATCGTATCAAGCTGCTCCAGAATTGCTTTTGACTTTTAATACATGAGTTTCTTTCTTGGAAATCGTTAGTCATCATTTCTGAGACAAGCTGAGGGATTTAAAAATACTAGTATAAGCGTTGCGGGAGCAGGGAGGGGGATACACTGATGGGAGCAACAAAACGGGATCTTCAACATTTCATTCTGGATTTAGTGAAGTACGTCAACCTCCAAGTAAAATATTCCTGTTTTCACATATAAAATGCAGTGAAGTAGACCACTCTGGATGATGCTATTGCAGTGGACTATAAATGTAGGTGTGTTGTCACCAGCGCTTTGTCTTTCTTTCTTCAAGGGTCAGGTTCAGCTAGTTCTTCCCCAAGTAGGGCCCCACGTAGGGATGACTAATGGCCCCTGAAAAGAGGTGTGTTAGCGGAGGAAGTAGCAGATGACGCTCCCCCTTCTGCCATTTCGGGGCATAACTGTGCAGACGTCACCTCCAAATGCAGACAGTCTGAGAGCATGAAGGCAGGGGGCACTAAATCGGTCACCATAGTCTCTGCATGCCCAAAACAACCAGGGAGAGTTGCCGGGCATTTGCCTTTTTGAGCATCAGGTAGGGGAATGGAGGTGATATCTTTGGTAGAAAAGTAATCGCCGTCTCCTTTTAAGCACATCTTTTTCAGTATTTCTGGAAGTGTAGTGTATGTTTTCTCTCCCTGGACAGGCGTGGTGTCCCCTAGGAGCCACTACATAGACACAAGTCCTCCTTCCCTATGTGGCTGTGACCCATGTGTCCAGATAAGGGCCAGCGTGGGCCTGGGCTCTGCACCTGTTTTGTGATGTGAAAAACTGGATTTTGAGTGGGAAAGCACAGAGGCAGGTTCTGAAGAGTTTTTTTCCTGCATAATAGAGATACATAGTAGATGCATAATAATACTTTTACAAGAAGAAGTGCTAAGAAGAATATTGGATCTTTGGTCAGTGCTGTGTTTCCAGAGGTGTTTTTGTGGGTTTCTTCTCCTTCTTGCAGTACAAAAGGCTTGAGGAAAACGAAAGCAAGGTGCTAAACTCAGTGCTCCTTTTGACCAGCATACTGAACTCTAAGTTAATTCCTAAATATATGTTGTAAGTGAAAACATGTTCTACTGTTCTTTTCAACTGAATTACTAGTTTGACAAATATTAGCACCAGAAGAGTTGCCGTTCTGTGCTAATCCAGTGATCTGTGTAATCTGGTATGCTGTCCACGACTGGTCACAGTTATTGGGGAATAATTGACTGAAGGGTAACGTTGAGATGGGCATCCAGTGTTGATATAAAAACAGAAAGGGATAGAGACACTACCACTTCTCTTTGGTTTCCTGGTTAATCCACCTCGGTTTGTGGGGTTGCTTTAAAGCCTAGTTTTAACCTGCAAAACCTTAATTCTTGTTTTACTTGTCTCCCCAGTATTTAAAAAACAAAAAACCAAGCAAAAACTAAAAATCCTTTAGTCCCCTTTTTCCATTATTTTGCCTGAGATTGCTGGTATATTAAATGACCTATAATTTTCCTCCTTGTTCTGATTGCCCTTCTTAAAAAAATGGACTAATACAAGCTTTCTTTCCATCTTATTTTAGTCACATTTAAAATATTACCAATTAACAGCAGCAACAGGATGCAGATCTTTGTAGTCAGCTCTAATACCACAGGCTTCAAGGTATCCAGCCCTGCTCCTTTCAAAAGGGTTTTCTCCAGTAAGAGCTGTTTTATGCTTTACTAGCCAATCTCCCGTCGTGAATGACAGAGCATTTCAGGGGGAGCCGACATGCCCCACCACATATCATTTTTGGCCGGCCATGTAAATTAGGGGCAATTATTTTGGGCAGAGGGCCACTTCCCCAGTTTTGGCAAGCTGTGGAAGGCCACATGGGTAGCTCCACCAGTTGGCAGGTGCCCCACCCCCTGGTCACCGTCTTGTGACCGGAAGTCCTGCTCCCTGACCTTTGCTGACAGGTATCCGTCCCCTTATCCCCGGAAGTACCCTTTCAGCAAGGGGTTGTCTCATCTTGGAACCATCAAAATGCCAAATTATTTT
>NW_005844450.1:3736-5904 GCF_000455745.1 Alligator sinensis | reverse complement strand
ACCCTCCTAGTGAAAAAGCTTTTTCTAATATTTAACCTGTCGTGGAAAAACCACTAGTACGCTGCATTGTTTGTGGAGCAGGTCAGCAGAAGCTTTATTTCACTACAGCCGTAGGGGGGAAGGGAATTTCTTTTTATTTCCCCACTAATACAGAGAATGCAAAAGTACTTATACATTCTAATTGCATGAGATCATCTTTTCATAACCAATCACGGTATAGGGCCTGCCTAAAGAATTTGCAACTTTAAGATCAAAAATAGCAATTACAACATCAGTATTAAAACAGCAAGTTTAGCAAAACCGTTACCTTCCCATGCCTTATAGTCTGGGGCAATCTTGCCACTTCCTTTGACCGTTAACTGTATTAAACATTCTTCCTCTTATGTGTTTTTCCTCCACACTTCCCCCCTTTGAGACTTTTATAGTCTCACCAATTTCTATGCTCTTATATTTATAAGATCCCAAAAAACATCCTGTAATTTTTTGTATTTATTTTCTTTGTGCTGTGGGTCATACATATCACAAAAGTCGGTCCAGTTAAGGGATAAAGCAATCATGGGCACTCCCAACTGTGTATTGAGGCAAGTGGGAACATATTCAACATTTGGAAACATTTAAATCCTTTGCATATTGATAAGATAATTGAAGAAAAGCGTTTTGGTGATCATGCCAACGTGGGAGTGATCTCTTGGATCTAAGGGAGGGTATCGTTTGATTTAAGTGGTCTTCAGCCGGCGTGTTCTTTAAATTGTGCAAAATAATGAAAAGTAAAAGACTGAGGGACACCCAGATCATAAACAACCAACCCCACCCCAGGAACCAGGAACTAGGTAGAGGCCTTCTTCCTCTCCCGAAGGGCGTAACGGTGTTGCTGCTGCGGTGCATCCTTCTCAGTCTGTGACGGTAGGTCCCTTTTTAGCAGTATTTGATGCTGGAATGGTTTGTTCACTAATTGATGAATCTGGCTGGATTAAAGGATTGTGTTCAGGGGAGAGTTTTTTATTAGTTCCTGAATCCTGATGCTCCTCACTTGCTTGAGTGAGGTCCTGAGGTTCTTTGTCCTTGGCCTCAGGGAGAGTTCTTAATCTTGGTTGAAATGCTGCTGCTTCAGGGTTTAATGGGGGTGATACCTTTTTGTAATGTGAAGCGTGAGTCCAGGTCTGATGCCCTTGACAGCGAACAGCAGTATTAGTGGTCAAAAGAACTTGAAAAGGTCCTTTCTACCGAGGTTGAAGAACATTTTTCCATTGATAGACCTTAACGTAAACCCAATCTCCTGGTTTGAGGTTGTGACAGGGGACTTCTGGTGGTTGTGGCAAGGCTTCTCGGGCCTGTGAGTGAAGAGATCTAACAGATTTGATTAGAGCCTTGCAATAATTTAACACAGTCTCATCAGTTAATTGTAAGTTAACTTGGTGTAAGGCGACAGGTGGTGTGGCAGGCATTCTCATGGGTCGTGCCATAAGTATTTCATAAGGGGTCAGGCTATGCTTTCTATTAATAGTGTTCCTAATGTGCATGAGGGCAATATGCAGCGCATCAGGCCATTTAAGACCCGTTTCGGCACAAATCTTTGAAATGCGTACCTTTAAATCAGAGTTTTTGCATTCTACAGCACCACTTGATTGTGGATGATAACTACAGTGTAGGTGTTGCTGTATGTTGAGTGCTTGACAGATGTTTTTTACTATCTGTCCTGTGAAATGGGTGCCGCGGTCACCATTTATTGCGAGGGGCACCCCGAACCTAGGGACAAATTTCTTTAGCAGTTTTTTGTTACTGTGATAGAATCAGCATGTACGCATGGGTAGGCTTCCACCCATCCAGAGAACATATCAATAATAACAAGAATATACTCATAAGAACAGCACTTAGGTAGCTGCACAAAATCAATTTGCAGATTTATAAAAGGTCCCCAAGGAGGGAGATGGGCTGCGGGTGTCATTTTTACCCGTTGCCCAATATTGTGAGCTAAACAAATAGGACAGGAGCTGCAGTATTGTTGTGCTATTGAAGGAAAATTTGGGGCAAACCAATCTCTTTTTACTGCAGCAATCATTCCCTCCTTGCTCGTATGAGCCACGGAGTGGGTTAAACGGGCAAGATGTGGCAAAAGCTCTCTAGGCGCCACCAGGCGGCCGTCCGGGGAGCGCCAGAGAGAGTCGGGG
>NW_005844450.1:2711-3685 GCF_000455745.1 Alligator sinensis | reverse complement strand
GGCCTGATTTTGAAGAAAGGCGAGACTTGAAAGGCTAGCCAAAAGAGACTGGTTTGCTGAAAAACAAATAAAAACAGAGTCAGGAGCCTGTGGGCCAGAAAGGGCCGCGTTTCTGGCAGAACAGTCTGCCAGATTATTTCCTTGTGTGACATCATTAAAAGGCCCTTTATGAGCTTTACATTCAACAACAGCAACGGCAGAAGGCAGTTGAACAGCTTTTAAAAGTGCATTAACATAACAACCATGACTGATTTGGGTCCCTGATGAAGTGAGGAACCCTCTTTGTTTCCAAATTTGTCTGAAATCATGAACAACACCAAAAGCATATTTAGAGTCAGCACAAATGGTTGCGGTTTGATTTTTCGCAAGAATACAAGCACGTGTTAAAGAGATGAGTTCAGCAACTTGAGCAGAACGAGCTTTGGGTAAAGAATACACCTCTAAAACAGCATACTGAGTGCATACTGCATGACCCGTAACTAATTCGCTTACATCATTTCTAAGAGGAACCATCAATAAATAAAATAAGGTCAGAGTTTGGGATAGAAATGTCCTTGAGGTCAGTTCGAAGGGTTAACAATTGAGGTGTGATAGACAGGCAATCATGAGGCTCACCATCAGAGGCAATAGGCAGAAGTGACGCAGGATTTAGAATTGAACAACGGTTTAAGGTTACATTTGCAGCTGACAGTAGAAGTTTTTTTATATTTAGTAAGCAAGAGTGAGGGCTTGCTTCGGGGCTATAAATGCCTGCTCGGCCTCTAGAGTCCACAGGAGGGGCCTCGGGGCGGCATCATGAGTGGATGTTTGCAAGGGCCTGGGAAGAGCAGCACACCCCAGAATCCATTGTCCACAATAACTTGTTGAACCTAAGAATCCCCTCATCTGTTTTTTTTAGTTATAGGTTTGGGAACGTCAAGGATAGCTTCAATTCTACCAGAGGAAAGGTGGCGTTCTCCTGCTGGAATATCATG
>NW_005844450.1:0-2605 GCF_000455745.1 Alligator sinensis | reverse complement strand
AGGCTTCTAAAGTGTGTGAGGCTAACAGCAGATCATCAACATACTGAACAAGGGTGGACCCCCACCTTTTGAACATGATAGAATCTAAATCCTTTTTAAGGATTTGGGAAAACAGGGTTGGGGATTCTGTATATCCCTGAGGCAGTCTTGTCCAAGTATCCCTGATAAGTAAATGCAAACAAATACTGACTATCCTTATGAATGGGAATAGAGAAAAAAGCAGAACACAGATCTATTACTGTAAAGCATGTAGCATCTGAAGGGATACAAGAAAGAATAGTAGCAGGGTTAGGGACCATGGGGAAAGTTGGTAAAACAGCGGCATTGACAGCTCGAAGGTCTTGTACAAAACGATAAGTGTTTTCACCAGGTTTCTTGACAGGTAGGATAGGTGTGTTGCAAGGGGAGCGTATTGGGACAATAATCCCTTGCTCAAGGAGTGAGGAAATGACAGGCTTAATTTCTTCCTCAGCCTTTTTTGAGATAGCGAAGTAGCTTGGCAGGGTTTAAAGTAATACGCACTGGTTCAGCACTCAGCATGTGCCCTACTTCATTCGCATGGGTGGACCACAGCTGTGGAGGTGCTCGTGCCAACAGTTCCTCTTGCAAGTAGGAAGTGTCGGGATCAGAGTACGCCTGAGTTAGCAAAGCCACAAGCTTGGTTTCCTTATGTTCCGGTACCTCAAGGTAAACACCCTTTGGGCCACGCATCCCAGTTTACATAGCAAATTCTTCCCAAGAAGGTTGACAGGAGTACAGGGACTAAGAAGAAAGGCATGATTCTTAGACAAAGGGCCAACAGAGACAGATACAGGTTCAGAGACGGGATGTGGGATAGGTTGTCCACCTATACCAACTGCATTTATGGTTTTAGGAGAATGAGGTAGAAAAAGAAATTCAGTAGCTTACAAGTATTTATCTTGGTTCAGTTTGCTCTCTTTGGGCAGATTGTAATTGCCTGAACCAAAGCTTTTCTTTTGTCAGTAAAGTCCTGACCAGTTCCCGGGTCTTCATTTGGCTATGAACAGGAAGCGTAGAGGCGCCTTTTAGTTTCTTTGGGCAAAATGGCTTGTAAAAGTTGGTCTATATCTGCCCATGTTGGATTATAACAGGTTATAACAATTTGTAATTCTTCTTGAAATTTTTCTGGATCCTCCCTGATTTTAGGGAATTTCTGGGTTAAATTGTAAAGATCACCTGGTGTCCAGGGTGTATGCACAGTTATTATGTTTGCTCCATTCATGCTGATGCCTGGCATTTGTCTTAATGGATAAACCTGTGCACTACTAGATCTAAGATTAATAGGGGATCTCTTCAGGCCCAAATTCATCCTTCTGAATGTCGGAGCAGCAGGAGAGGTAGTTGAGTCTGGACTAACAGACTCTGTGGGTATTAGAATTTCAGCTGATGAGTTGCTAGCCTGGGCTGCAGCCTGATGTTGAACTGGTTGTTGCTGATGTGGGAGTCCCAAAAGAGCAGGATTTGGGCAGAAGTCAAAGATGTCTTCTGCTGGTTCTGAAGGGGGCACCCCGGGCAAAGCTGGATACAACGGAGCGGTGGCCGGCATATAATTTTGGGGAGCAGCCAATTTCTCCCGAACAGAATCTTTTAGACTTTGATTTTGAGATTTTAGAACGTCTTTTAGAAATCTCTTCATCCCAATAATAAAACACAAGACAAAACAAAACATTCCACTGACTTTGTGACATCTTAGATCTCTGGGACTCTAAAGCCCCCTGTAAGTGCACTACTTTATCTTGATCAAATGTTCCTTCCTGTGGAAACTGCTTCACGGGATCATCCCTAGTATACCGGTTCCAATTATCCAGATACTTGCAAGTCTCGGGAGAATAGTGTGTATACATGAAGTATGCCAGAGTTCCTTGATTGACCTATCCCCATTTTCAATCACCCAGGAAGACACAGGAAAGGCTTATTCTGGACATCCGGGCCGCTCAGTGCCTTGTCCCACAGTCTTCAGTGTATACATGAAGTATGCCAGAGTTCCTTGATTGACCTATCCCCATTTTCAATCACCCAGGAAGACACAGGAAAGGCTTATTCTGGACATCCGGGCCGCTCAGTGCCTTGTCCCACAGTCTTCAGTGCCCAGACAAAAGGCTTCTGACCCAACACCAGCTCATACAGTGGAAGCAGGGAGGGAAACACAAAAGGGATCCTTTCACTCCTGCTCTTGGCAGAAGCTACTGGGACAAAGGGTTTGGAAAAGACAAAATCACTCAGACACCTGTCCACTGGGTCACGAGGTTTCAGCTGGGCCCCCTTGCTTTCGATGCTTCCTTATCAGGCAGAATCGGGGTGGCTAGACCCAGCCTTAGTCCCAGACCTGGTCAGTGGTTCATTTTTCTGAATACACACACACACACACGCACATTCATTCAGTCAGCCCAACCTCCTCCTCCACACCGCCTTAGTTAATTAACTACAAGCCTGATGTGCTGTTGGGTGAAGGTGCTTTAAACAGTTTCTCCCCGAATACAACGTACGTTACCAGACACAAAAATAGGATCTTTTACCAGACAAAAATTCTAGCTGGCAGAAAGGTTCTAAACGGACCTGTATTCAATAAGGTTCGGATCCAGTC
>NW_005844449.1:4203-5907 GCF_000455745.1 Alligator sinensis | reverse complement strand
TAGGAGACACCAAACAACAACTGCGCACCAGGACGAACGCACACCGGACATCTATCCAAGACAGGAATACCCAATGACCTGTGGGGCACACTTCTCACAAGAAAACCACTCTCTCTCCAATCTCTCAGTCCTGATCCTCAAAGGAAACGTACCAAACACTCCCCAGAGACGAGCCTATGAGCTCCACTTCATCACCCTCCTGGATACTAAAAATCCTGGACTAAATATAGACATTGGATTTAGGACACATTATAACCTGCCTGACATCCGACTCCTCAGGCATCTCTCCACTTTTATCCCCCTTCTCTCTCTTCCCCCTCTCCCCAGCCTGTCTCTCACCCATTGACTCCTCAATCTACATTTTCACTGACTGCCTGTCTTGTATGCCGACCAGCCCAGCCCCTGGCTTCTGTCTTTCCATTCTCTCCAGGAAGAGCACACACCAACTGCTGAAACTTCCTCAGCCTGATGAAGGGTTTTTGAACCTGAAAGCTTGCTTAATAATGGTTTTCCAACTATTTAAGTTGGTCTAATAAAAGATATCAGATTCACCCAAAGAACCTTGTCTGGTAACTATTACCAGCACCCCTGACCTCCCCAGCTTGCCTCCAGGGCAGAGGAGCAGGCCACGGGTCAGATCGGCCCTGGGGGTTTCTCCGGAGTGAGGGAGTCCACGGGCAGCACAGACCTGCCCGACACCTCTGCGCCGCCCCAACCTGGGCCTTAGCTCCGCTTGCTCTGCAGCCTCTGGGGACGGGGGCTGCGTCTTGTCCATAGCTGGGCAGGATGAGGGAGAGGGGCAGATCGAGCTGTGGCCTCTAGGATGGAGTGGGATGCAAATCCTACTAACAACAGCATTCGTCTCCCGGTCAAGCCAGGGACCTGAACGCAGTGCAGTCTGGTATTCTTCAGACACCGGTAGGGTGCAGGCAGTGGTTCTCCACCTTTTTGGCCTGCAGCTTCCGTTATCGAACTCGAGGGATCCCTCCAGGACCACTGGGGAGTGAATGGCACCCATTTTCAGAAGCTCATTGCTATGGTCCAGTGCTTCTCTTCGTGCAGAGAGGCTGGGCTGGGGGGTGAGGAGTCATGCAGGCAGGGGCAAGCCTGAGCCTGTGCTTATCTGCCGAGTTTAACTGCTCATCTCCTTACATCAGGTTATCTCCGCACACCTCCTGCACCCTTCCAAGGGTCTGGTGGCTCCGCAGGGTTGACAATCATGGGTTTAAGGATTGAGAAGGGCATGGGATCATTGCAGATTTATATGGTCTGAGGCACGTCCTCCTGAGTGGGATCTATCACGCTGGGAAATCTGTTCTACTGCGGGAGACTTTCCCAGTATGATGTGGTCAATCAGTGGCTCTCACACTGGTCTCCAGTCTCCAAGGCCATGGCAAGGGCACTAGTGCTTGCTCTGGGCACTCCCCCATTTCCAGTAAGTGTGAGGAGGAGGGTGTGTTGGGCTCCATGAGAAATAGGGAGGACGGATGCTGGTCCATTGGCCCGAGGTGTCTGGGAAGCGCTATGTTAAGCCATGTGAGCTGGTGAGCAGGCCAGTCCGTATAGCTCAGGTGCTGCCCTGAGATGCAGGAGCCCTGGGCCCTGTCCCAGCGCTGCCCAGCGTTTCCAGTGCAGCTGTAGGGAAGTCACTGCATCTCTCTGCTACTCCCAGTCCTGCCCCTTTCCTCCCAACTGTGGCTATTC
>NW_005844449.1:285-1811 GCF_000455745.1 Alligator sinensis | reverse complement strand
TTCCAAGGTCCCTTCCAGCCCTAATGTCTATGAAATCTATGAAATCTATGAAAGTGCCCCTCACTCTCAACCCACAGCCCCCTGGCCCTGCTGGTGCCCTTCACTTCTGGCTCACAGCCCCCTGACCCTGCCACTGCCTTTCCCTCCCAACCTGCAGCCCTCCACTATCCCCAGGTGCCCCAGAGCCAGGGTCCGCAGCCCCCCAGCAGCGCCCGAGCCCCGGGTGCTGCCCGTGGAGATGGCAGCTGCTGTGGCCGGAGCGGAGCGTGGAGCCCGGCTCCCACCCCCGCTCCCCAAGTACCCCTGACCAGATGACATGGCCAGAGCAGAGCCCGTGGGTGGGTGGGGGGGATGCAGGCTGCCTGCTGCAGGCTCGGGGCTCCCCACCCTGCTGCCCTCCCTGTGGGGGCTCCACAGCCCAGTGGGTGGGACCTGGCATGGGAGGGAGCACCGTGCCACCATGGCTGGCAAACTGAGGCACCCCCTGCCCACCTGGCAGCAGTGGGGGCACAAATCCATGCCGTCACCACTGCCGCACCTCATCGGGGTGCCCACGACAGTGCGGCTCTCGCTTCTGCACTGGGTCCGGCCCGCTGGGCTGCGGAGGCGGCTCCTGCCTGAAGCCAGTCCAGTCCTGTCGTAGTCCTGCTGTGGACACCGAAATCTCGGGGGGCAGGCAACGCTGATGCTGTGACCCTATTTGGAGTGATGACCCAGTTTGGGAACCAGTCTTTTAGATGCTAACAAACCGATTGCTCATTCCCTGTACCAACATCTAGTCTGTAATTCCCTCGAGAGTCCTTTTCCCTTGTGGAAAGAAGGACACTATATTTACCCTTTTCAGGTGTGTCCAGGTGAGTGTGCACATGTGTTTTCCTGGGGACTAATAGCAACAGCATATAGTTGTGCTGGTGCTACTTGTCCCCGGGGAATGGCCTTGCACGTGCGCTCTGGTGTGTGGCACATTGGCTGGGGCGGGGGAGGCTGGGGCCAGCACCTGGGCTTGCCCCAGAAGCCTTACCTGTGGTCCTAGGGGCGTCCTGGGGCTGCGGTGGTGGGGATCTGGGTGTGTGGAGCCTGGCCACAGCAGGAGTGTCACTCTGGCCAGCCAGGCTCTAGTTTTGGGTGGTGTACACTGCAGACATGTGCACTACCCCACTTTTTTAGGCACTTTTTCTTTTTTTAGATACTGGGATTTCCTGGTATCTAATTTTGTTGCATTGGAAAACCTTTTCATGTGCACCATGTCCTCAGAAGCCTTTGAGCACCACAAAGCACGCGTGTGCTCATCTGGGCAATCCCTTTCAGTGTTCGGGGACCTCATCTGACCACAATGACTTATCAAAGATGGCTCTGCAATTACCCCGGCCACTTCCTTGAAGACTGTAGGATGAATCATAGATTCATAGATTCATAGATGTTAGAGTTGGAAGGGACCTCAATAGATCATCGAGTCCGACCTGGGGGTCGGACTCGAATCTTACCAGGCCCTGCTGATTTGGAAATGTCTAGCTTATCTAAGTCAT
>NW_005844449.1:0-254 GCF_000455745.1 Alligator sinensis | reverse complement strand
TCCCTACCAAACTGTTCTTGATTGTGCTTGTTAACTGTATGTATTATCTGACAGATAACTTTTTCTTTTTGTGAACATTGTAGTAAAATAATGCATTGAACACTTTAGCTCTCTCAGAGGCATCTATTATTCGCTTCTGTTTCCCTTTGATCTTCTGATATACATGTAGAAAGCTTTGTGTTGCCTTTCATGTGCCTTGCTAGCTGCATCTCAGTGGGTGCATCTGTGGCGGGCCAGTAGGGGGCGTTCCTGCG
>NW_005844448.1:5106-5907 GCF_000455745.1 Alligator sinensis | reverse complement strand
TAGAAAAACAGGTAAGTCTGATCCAACTCAGCCTCTTTTTAACCATGGGGATTCTGAGTTCAACAATGATTTGACCTGAGAACTGAATCTTGCAATGGAAGGGATCAAAGCAGGTGCACAAGCGCTGTGGGAGGTGTAGGGACTCTTCTCCCCCTATAGAGCAGAGCCAGACCACCAATGGAGACTTAACCATATACCTTTTAATGAGAGAACAATACTGGGAACATAACCAGTATAAACCAGGGGGTATAGGGGATACTACAATGCCCCGAGGGGGCAGGATTCAACAAAGGTTAGACGCTTACAATCATAGACATATTCATGCAGTTGACAAAAGACAGGGTTAACCAAACTGTAAAACACAAACAGCAGAACAAACAATACTGGTTGGTATTACTGGAAATACAAAAGGCACAAAATCCAAAATGTCAAATTACAAGGAATATAGGGCCTAGGTACCTGGAGGAGGAGAAAGGGGGAAAACACAATGGTCCCTTTCCACTGCAAGAAGAATGTCTGCCTGTTAGCACACTCACCATAAGGAACCAAAGCTGAGATTTGAACTCAGACCTCCCACATGGTAGGCAGAAACTATGCTACAGAGCCAACAGTGTTGGCAGAGTTTTAAGGTACTAGCGGTCTTGACCTTTTGGAGCTTCACGTCAACCTGGCTGGCCTCTAGTTGGAGGAGTTGGAAGCAGAGCTGGGAACTGTCCCAGCTGCCTGCAGAGGCTTTGGGATTGAGAGTATGGTTGGGGGTAGACAGGTAAGAAAGGTTTATTGACTTAACGAAAACACAAC
>NW_005844448.1:0-4838 GCF_000455745.1 Alligator sinensis | reverse complement strand
TCAACTGTCCTTAGACTGACCAATAGCAGTACAAGCCTTGCATTTCTTTGATAAGGTAATTTTAACTATGCCACAGGGCCTTACTACTTCAAGGCTTTGCTAAAATTACTAGGCCTTACTTTAGGCAAGGCCACACTACATCTTAAACTTTAATAGGGTTTTAGCAACAACATATAGCTGAATAGCTAAACAAATGCAAAAATAACCCTTAGTCTAATCTTCATAGAGCCTTCAGCAAGAACCTTTATCACACAGGCAGAATTTCAGCTGTCACAGGAACTTCTCGGGTCACTGCTCAGATCTTGCTGGAGCTGGGGAGCCTCTCCTGCTGGCCACAGCCTCTCATAGGGGATCCTGGATCCTAGTGGGGAGCCTCTCCTGTTGACCACATGCCGTGCTGCTGAGGACCCCAGTGCTGCCTGCAGGCCCCACTCTTTCAGGGTCTTCTGGGGCAACTGCTCCCACCCTGCTGTCTTAGCTCTTGCGAGCTCCTTCCTTGCGGTCCCTCGCTGGTCTCTTCTGTGAGTCAGCCACGCTGCCCCTTTTATCGCCCTCCAGGTGACCCACAGGGCAAATCAGGGGACATGGAGGGTGATTCTCTGGGGCCTGATTGGTGAGGAAAGGGAATTCCAAGTCCTCCAATCATCTTTTAACCCTTCAAAACCCCTCAGCCAAATCATTATCAGATTGGTGAGGAAAGGGAATCCCAAGTTCTCCAATCATCTTTTGCCTTTTCAAAACCCCTGGACTAGGTCACTACCAGGCAGCCCATCACACTTGCATATCTATTAAGTGATACTGTAGGACATTAAGGGGTACTAAGGAACTGAAGAAGCTTTCAAAGAAAAGGCAGGAATCTGGAAGACACATGGGAGTCTGGGATGCTTGTTATTAGTTTTCACTAAGGATTGGGGGTTTGAAGCATTGAGATTGGCAACCTTCACACCCAGCTTTTAGCTTAGTTGTGTACTGAAGAAATTCCACAGTGCATCCATTCCGAGTTTTCTTCCTGCTTTCAGAAGCAAGTGCTACTTGGCATTATTGGGGACAGAACAAAAGATTAACAGCATTGCTCTTCTGATTGATTGTGTTTTGTGTGTGTGATTGGAAACATCAGCTGCAGCTTTTCAGCTGCTTAGAGTTAGTGAAATTCCTTTGAAACCAGCTGCTAGTTTTGGTGTTTTCGTGCCATAAGAGCCTCTATTTCCATGTATTATTTAGCAAACTTACTGGCTCACAGGCGGTCAATGACTAAGAATTTTAGTAACATGTCCCTACCCCAGCTTGCATGAAATGTTTTCCAGAATTGATGGGAAGTGGCACTCTTCCCCTAAACAAGGGCTTGCTTCCCCACTTTCAGTAAGTGCTTTGAGGAGAAGGGGGCTGGAAAGGGCCTCGGCAGCAGAGCAGCTTACGGGGACTGGAATTACTGGCTCACAGGCGGTCAATGACTAAGAATTTTAGTAACATGTCCCTACCCCAGCTTGCATGAAATGTTTTCCAGAATTGATGGGAAGTGGCACTCTTCCCCTAAACAAGGGCTTGCTTCCCCACTTTCAGTAAGTGCTTTGAGGAGAAGGGGGCTGGAAAGGGCCTCGGCAGCAGAGCAGCTTACGGGGACTGGAACAAGGTACAGAGAAGGAGAGCTGGGACCCAACATGTGACCAGAAGCACAGGGATTTGGTCATCACATCCCTGATCCATCACTTTTTGTAAGTTGGCCTTTCTACGGCTGTCATTGCAGCCATGAATAAGGTTTGACTCTTACTGCACTGCACGTTCTGCATTTCTCATGGTCTTCCCCTTCTCTTTCTTTCTTTTGCTGTAGAGGGTGGGTGGCAGTCATAAGGGAGCCAACAGATTTGGCATTTCAAGAGCATTTGGAACACTAATGGGAAAAGGTGTGGCGATGCTGTGCCATGTCCTGTGCAAGATGTAGGTGTGCCCAGTCAGGAGTGACAATCAAAATCCTGGGTTAGGTCCAGCTTCCCCTTTTCTCAAACAAAGAGATTCAAGTTCCTCCAAACTAAAGAAAGCAACATGTTCTGCCATAGGAAAACCTGGGAGAGAGGGAGCAAACCGACATCCCACCGCTCTCCCCTGAAGTGGGGTGATTCCCTGCAGCATTTTGCAGGCAAAGAAAGTGAGAAGATTTTGAAGCTGTTGTTTAGAGAAGAGGCTGAGGGCAAGTGGAGCAAAGATAGGAGGTGGAGGAAGGGGAGCAGCAACACAGCCCAAAAAGGAGAGCTGAGGTCAGCATTTCCCTGCGCCATCCCCCAATCTCCAGGTCCCTACCAGATTTCCCTGAGAGTCGCACCCAGGTTTTAACCCTTGATTCCATCAGAACTGCCCATGTGTCATGTTTCCTCTGCTCTCTGATGTGTTTCAGATTTTCCTCCAGCACAGCAAGATGTTTGACAGCCTGGACACGATTGAAAATCTGTCTTACCAGGGACAGTCTGACTTTTGTTGACCATCGAAGGCAATATTTATCTTTGTAGTTGCTTTGACCAATGTGGAAGGCTAGTTTGGTGTGTTTGGTGCTGTTATCCAGGCCCCAGTGTCGCCGTTAGGAACAGCTCTGTAAGGTGGTGCCCATGCTAAATCCAGCTCAAACATCCAACGCACTGGGAGGAACAAAGACATGAAAAGCAAGATACAGATTCACTGCTCATCCGAAGGACATGGCTTGAATATGGGCTAAGCACTCTGCACCTCCATTGAGAGGGCTCTGCATTGCTGGAAGACTCCCTCCCCCATCCATGTGGTTCCTACACTTTGATTTCTCACTCTCACTCTAGGGACTTTGAATTGTCCGTGCTGCCCACCATTATTGCCTCTTCATGCTCTGTTGTCATATAAAAGAAAGCCTCTGCCTCCCTAGAGCCCACTTGCAATCCACTGCAGATCATTTGACATAGCTGCAGTGGTGTCAAAGGGTTTTGGTGTCCAGAGGAAAGAGATGCTGTTTCATCTTTTGCTTCTAACTAGAAACTTGGCTACAAAGACTGCATCATGGAGAAGCTGCTGATTCTCCTCCTTACCTGGTGCTTTGTGTCATGTGACATTATTCAGAGACAAACATAGTGAATAGATAGATGGAAACAGCATGGTAGTAAAAGTCAGCAGCTGCAAAGAAAGAAGCACACCTTATACAAATGGGCGTAGAATCCCAGTTATGGCCCTTTTGGCAAACTTTGGGAATATTTTCTCTCTCCTCTGAACCCCTTCCATGTCTGTATACTTAATTTCTTCTTTTCATTAAGATTACTCTGCAGCATAATATTTGCCTCCTGTGTTTTTCCTCCCCCCATTCCTTCTTTGCAAATGTGCTGGTGAAATTCCCTCCTGTGCAGGGCCCAGAACCCAGCATGACTCAGTTCCTACTGAAGTGCTACACAGAGATGAAAATCAGCCCTGGAACATGTCTGTGTTCCCTGGTCTTTCCTCCAAACCTAGATGAGGTGTTTGCTATTCTTCCTCATATACAGCCCCTGCTCCTTCTCAGCCAGGGCTCTATGACTGATAAGTCTGCGCTTTCTACTATCCGGAAACATATTGCCGGTCCTCAAATTTGTCCAGGCCTTTCCTCCTCTACTATTTAAAAGACAGAGGACCCTCCAACCTAGTTTGCTCTAAACATGTCCAAGTTAAGACAAATCAATCCTAATTAGAACTCATAGACTCATAGAATTATTGACAAGGAGGGTGGGAAGGGACCTCGGGAGGTCACAACTAGTCCTACCTCCTACTCAAAGCCGGACCACCCCAAGGTAGATTATCGCATCCAAAGCTTTTTCTAGCTGGGTTTTGGAAACCCCCAGGATGGAGCTTCCATCCCCACTTTGGGGAGCATGTTCCAGTGTGTTAGTACCCTCCTAGTGAGAAATTCTTCCTAAAATCTAACCTAAACTTTCCTTGTTGTAACCTGAGACCATTGCTCCTTGTTCTGTCATCTGCCACCACTGAGAATAGCCTAGCTCCATCCTCTTTCAAACTGCCCTTCATGTACTTGAAGACGGCTATTAAATCTCCTCTCAGTCTTCTCTTCTCTAAACGAAATAAGCCCAGTTCCCTCAGTCTTTTCGAACAAGTCATGTCCTCCAGACCCTGAACCATGTTTGTTGACCTCCTCTGGACTCTCTCTAACTTGTCCACACCCTTTTTGTAGTGGGGGGCCCAAAACTGAACCCAGGACTCCAGATGTGGCTTTGTGGTTGGCCACTTGGGGGTGTTCATGCACTGAGCCCCCAACCTCACTGCGCCCAATGAAAACAGTGCTTCAGGTGTGTCCCCAGGGGTGCCTACACCTCCCCAGCCCCCATACTGGAGCACACCCACAAGCCTGGGGTAACCACTGGCACCACCCAGGATCTGGTCTTTGTTAGGGCTCTGTGCCACCAGGGATACACAGACCACATAGACCTTGTATCTGGGTGCTGCTTATAGCCCGAAGTATTAACAGTAGCTTCCCTTAGTCAACTGAGCAATGGAGCCAAAAGGCTTACCTAATCCCTCTCAAGCAGGTACAGCAAGGCTTGCTATAATGGATAGCTTTATTGACTGGAGAGTGTAGGCATGGGGAGGGGTACAGTTCAGACAAGTATCAAAACAAAAAACCTTGAGCAATCAGAAGTGGCTCAGTAGCCTTTTGATATGCTTCTAGACCTCATCATCCTCAGTTAAAAGCTAAAATCCAGGTAAGTTATTCACAACTACATCCAGAGTCTCACCAAGCTCTTTCTCTGGAGGCTGCTTGGCTTGTTGGCTGTGTTGCAAAACGTGTCTTCCCCCTTTATCATTGAGAGACCCTCTTATACACCTACTGCAACCCCATC
>NW_005844447.1:4597-5907 GCF_000455745.1 Alligator sinensis | reverse complement strand
CTGGGAGCCTTAGGCACACTAACCCAACGAGACATAATATTAAATTGATCATTCATGGGTTAAGGGGGAGGAACGAGACTGTGGTAAGGAAAATGAAAGTGCCACTGACTTTGAAAGGCAGCAATATGATCTATAATGAATAAATGTGAGTGGGCCAAGGGAAATGGCCCTGTCCTTCAAATGACAATATCTACAACTCTACATTGCATTTCTAGGATGAGGTTTGCAAAAACCCCTCAGCCCTTGCCTGACTGCTTCTGCTAAAACCAATGGCAAAATCCCTGTTCATTTACGTGGGGGAAGAGTCGAATCATCTCTGAATACTTTAAAATGCCCCACATAGTTTGAATGCCTATGGGTCTTTAACACCTTTACTTGCTGTGACTTTGTGTAAGTCGCTGTCCTGAGAATGGGGCTACATTTCAAAGTGAGGAACCTGATCCTGTCTAGAGCAATTCATTTGTTTGCATGTTTCTGAAAAATTGACTTGGTGCTTCCAGGTGAGGTGATGGTTGTTGCCAGGGAACGAGAGCCCTTTCAGCCCAGGCTGGAGATGAACAGCCTGTCATGTCAATGCTGAATGCCAGTACTCCCTTCCACCCTGCTGCCTTCCTCCTGGTTGGGATCCCAGGCCTGGAGGCCACCCAGTTCTGGATCGCCTTCCCTTTCTGCATCATGTATGTCATTGCCATGGTGGGAAATGTCATTGTCTCCTTCATTATAAAGACTGAGCCGAGCTTGCATGAGCCCATGTACCTTTTCCTGGCCATGCTGGCCATCACCGACCTGGTTCTGTCCACTTCCACCGTACCCAAAATGCTGGGCATCTTCTGGCTGGGCTCCAGGGAGATTGGTTTCCATGCCTGCCTCGCTCAGATGTTCTTTATTCACACCTTCTCATCGGTGGAGTCGGGCGTTCTCATGGCCATGGCGCTGGACCGCTACATTGCTATCCGCTACCCACCCCGGCACTCCAGCATCCTCTCCATCCCCATGACCAAGAAAATAGGCAGCCTCGTGCTGACACGTGGGGTCCTCTTGATAAGCCCCTTCTGCATCCTCGCCAGCCGGCTTCCCTTCTGCAGGCATCGCCTCATCTCCCACTCCTATTGCGAGCACATGGCTGTGGTGAAGCTGGTGTGTGGAGATGCCAGAGCCAACGTTGTGTATGGCCTATTTGTGGCTTTCATGGTGGCGGGCTTTGATGTGCTCATGATCTCTGTGTCCTATGCCATGATCCTGCGGACGGTCATGAGGCTCCCATCCACCGAGGCCCGTCTCAAAGCCGTCAGCACCTGCACTTCCCACAT
>NW_005844447.1:0-3780 GCF_000455745.1 Alligator sinensis | reverse complement strand
GACAGACAAAGCAATTCACATCGGCAACTTATCGGCAGTCCCTTCTGATGCCTGATACACAGCAAGCCTCTCTTTCCACAAAGTTCAGCAAAGTCAGGGGTTCCTGAATGACGCTGTCCGAAGGGGTACCGTGAAGGACCCTGGTATTCAGTCCTTGGGCTCCTCGAGGTCCACGGGCCCACTGATGCAGGCAACAGCTAACTAATCCTTTTCACAGAGCTCTATCTTCCTTCTGAATGGTTTCCAGATACTCCAGCCAATTTAAAACTTCTGAATGGTTTTGATAACGTACAACCACTCAGATTTATTTTAGTTCAACTGTCCTTAGACTGACCAGTTAGCAGTAGAAGCCATTTATTCCTTTCATAAGGTAATTTTAAATACACCACAGAGCCTTACTACTTCAAGGCTTTGCTAAATATACTACGCCTTACTTTATACAAGGCCTCAATGCATCTTAGATTTAATTAGGTTTTTAGCAAAAACATCTAGCTTAATATCTAAGCAAATACAGAAAAACACTTTGTCTAATCTTCATAGGGCCTTCAGCAAGCACCTTTATCACACAGACATCATTTCAGCTGTCACAGCATGTAGTCATATTTCTCAATTCATTAAACAACCAAAGGAAGCCATGAGACCCCGCGGTGTGGGCTGCCCATCGAGCAGGGACCACTATATATTTAATGTCATGAATTGAGGCTAGAGGTCCCAAGCATGTTGGATTCTCTCCAAATAAAGAAAGGAGTCAGTGCCTGCCTGGAGAGCTTCCTGTCCAAGAAGGACCACCCAAAGAAAGGAAGAAGGATGTTTTGCTATCAGCAATTTAAAGCCTTGGTCTGATGAGACTAGGCCTCTTTTCCAAGTCACTCATGGGGGTGTGGCAGAGGCAGGAATTGAATCCTGAAGTAGTGACTTCGGTTTCCTGAGTCATGGGTGATTGTCTAAACCAGAAAAACAACCTGCTGCTCCATCTGCTAGCTGTTCCCATCATCATCATCATCATCATCATCATCCTTGGTACTGTTGTTACAAGGATGATGAGTCTATTCCTGAACCAGGACCTCAGGCTGTAGATCACTGTTTGAATATGGAACAAAAAGAAGGTTTCCTGCTCCAGAGACATGGCAAAGTTAGGGTTCGGGGCTGGTGCCCATCAGTGTGGTCCCCAGGCATTTCAGACAGGGGCAAGTTCTGTCCCCTACTTTATGTTTAGACCTCTTGATAGAAACCTCCCATATGCCAGCTGGTGACACTGACAATAGATCATTCCCAGTAATCAATAATCATAGCAATGAGGTAATAGAGATGATGCTGTGGACCGTAATAGAGTCATTCCAGATTTACACCAGAGCAATGAGAACAAATCCAACCCAATAACATTGGGGACTCATGTAAATAGCCATGTCAAAAATCTCTTAGAGTAGCAAGAGCTGGTCATGGTGTTAGAGCTGTGTCTGGGACAGACAGTTAAGACACTGGCTTTACAGATCTGTTTTAACCCAGGATTTTGGCTCAGTCTATTTTAGCATACATCGGCCAAAAAAAGTTACTGTACATCTAAGGTTCCCCAAGCTGGGGAGATATCTGGATCCAAGAAGTTGCTTTAAGTTTATTTCTCATATCTAGAACAGCAACCAGTAACAACTACACAGTTATTTAAAAAGCAAAACAGATTGCTGCACTTCTGGCTGGACTCCAGGGAAATTGGTTTCCATGCCTGCCTCACTCAGATGTTCTTTGTCCATGCCTTCTCATTGGTGGAGTCGGGCGTTCTCATGGCCTTGGCGCTGGACCGCTACATTGCTATCTGCTACCCACTCTGGCACTCCAGCACCCTCTCCATCCCAGTGACAATGGCAATAGGAAGCCTAGTGCTGACACGTGGGGTCCTCTTGGTGAGCCCCTTCTGCATCCTCGCCAGCCGGCTTCCCTTCTGCGGGCACCGCCTCATCTCCCACTCCTACTGCAAGCACATGGGCGTGGTAAAGCTTATGTGTGGGAATGTCAGAGCCAACATCATATATGGCCTATTTGTGGCTTTCATGGTGGTGGGCTTTGATGTGCTTGTGATCCTTGTGTCCTATTCCATGATCTTGTGGACAGTCATGAGGCTCCCATCCACTGAGGCCCGTCTCAAAGCTGTCAGCACCTGTGCTTCCCACACTTGTGTCATCCTGGTGTTCTATGTCCCAGCCCTCTTCACCTTCCTCACCCACCGCTTTGGCCACCACATACCACACCACCTTGACATCATGGTGGCTAATCTCTATCTCCTGGTACCCCCCATGCTGAACCCCATTGTGTATGGGATAAGAACCAGGCAGATCCAGGGCAGGGTGATCCGTCTGTTCCAGCTGAGAGGGATTTGAGCCAGGCTGGAGGATCTTGAAGATGGTGTGCTGACGTCTGTACTCACCGCGGTGTCTGCGTGCCGCTGTTGTGTTCTGTTTCAGGAGAAGCACCTTGTCTGTGTATGGAATTCCCCAGGGCCGTTGTATAACGGAGCTCTTTAAAACTGTTCTTCCCTCTTTAAAAGTGACCATTTGATGGGTCAGACCATATGTCCACATGGCCCAGTGAATTTCCCATCTAGCCCAGTGGCAGATTATGGGTGCTGAAGAGAGGCCAAACAAGGCATAGCCAGAGCTTTCCACTCCACGCCTCGCTCCCGTTGCAGAGGTTTAGGGCAATTGTATTCAGAGGCTGCACCCTATGGGATTTGGTACCTGGAACTGTTCTAATCAGTGAGTGGCGATGCATACGGGATGCACGGGGTGCACGTGCACCCCCTGAGAGCATCGGTGCACCCCCTAACTGGATGCATAGATTTCCCTGAGCAGTGAGATTCTCCACGGGGGGATCCTCCTGCCCCAGGGCAGCGAGATTGGCTGCAGGGGGACCTGCCCGCCCAGTCAGCAGGACTGGTAGCAGTGGGGTCACATGCCCCCGCTGACTAAGGTGGCCCCAGTCGCCCATGTAATCAGATGTTCAACTGGGCCATCCAATCAGCCTCCACAACTTCCTGTGGCTGTGATATGTAGCCTGCTAAAACAGAAACAGCTGGATGAATTGAAAAGGGAGCCAGGTTTATTCCTGGCTACAACTGGCCCAACCACTCAGCTTGGCCGGAGAAAAAGACCTTCAAAAGAAACAAAGGGGGAAAGCCAGGCCTACCTTCTAGGTCTGAACTGCAGGCAGTCTGGGTCACACAGCTCCCCTGGGAGAAGAAGGGTACAATCCTCAATCCCAGCCCTAAACTTGCAGGATTAAGCTGCAAATTCCTTCTCCCTCAGAGAAGACTTCACTCTTCAGCAGCCCCGCAGTGTCTCCCCCTCCCCAAACCAGTCTCTCTCTCCTTATATCCCTCCATATGACACCATCTTGGCTTTGTCCAGTCAGGGAGTCCCATGCTCCAGTCTCTCTCTTAACTAATCTGTCTGAAAAGCCAATCATGCCAGATGATTTTACATATCTTTGCAGATCCAAGGCCCTAGCCTTCCATGTGCAGAGCATCACAGTACACGTGGCCAGTACAACAGGTGCCATTTTGTCCACATGACCAGAATACATGGCACACATATGTTGTGCCATGGTGATGTAGTGATCACATAGGTCTTCACGTGATCACTAACTACATCACTGCAGTGGCGTGCTCCCTGCTTCTATTGCACCACTACTGCAATGTAGCAGGGATGTCTTCCCGTGAGCTGCCAGTATGGCACAGTATGGGTGATTACCAAGATGTGTTTTAGTATTCCAAAAGAAAGTACTAAAAGA
>NW_005844446.1:0-5913 GCF_000455745.1 Alligator sinensis | reverse complement strand
TCCTTGGAGGCAGCGGTGGCACTGGCCAGCTTCATCCCTGCTGTCAAGGCAGAGCTCCATCCCCGGCAGAGAGGGATGCAGGGGATGGCCAGGGAAGGACTGACAAGACACAGCTTCACCATGATGGAGGTGATGGACTGCGGGGGTGAGGCCAGCACTGTGCTGCCAGCACCCCATGCTGCCACTGCCTCCAAGGAGCAGGGCTGGGGTGGGAGGGGGGCCAGGACACCCCTTGGATGCGATGGCGGCATTGGGTGCTGGCGGCGGGAATGGTGGGGCAAGCTTCCCCCCCACTCCTGGAAGGTGGCAGCAGCATGGGATCATGGGTAGTGGTGATCTGTCCCTGCTAGCCTCCCCTGGCAGGGAGGGGGAGGTGGCAGGGAAGATGGGAGGAAGGGAGGGGGAGTGGGGAGTGGGACGGGGAATGGGGGGGTTCTGTTGGCAGCACCCCCCCACTGCCACCATGCCCCACTCCCTGCTCCCACCACCCAATCCTGAAAACAGCTGGCAGAGAGGGGGAGGTGGCGGGGAGGAGAGAGGGAGGGGAGGCAGGGAGGGAGGGATGTTGCATGTGGCTGGACATGGACCAGCGGCAGTGCGGGGCACTGGGTGTCAGCAGCCGCCACCGTGTGCAAACTTTCCTCCATCCCTGTTCTTGGGAGCCAGTGGTGGCATGGGGTGGAGCGACAGGGGGTGTGGGACCACATTGGGAGTGGGGCCACAGTGGGAGTGGCAGAGGGTGGGAGAGGGGCCCACGGGGCTGGTGCATGGGGCCAGAGGTGGAGCAGCGGCACCATGGGGTGGTGGGTGGTGGCACTCCATCTCCACCACCCCCATTATTCATAATGGGCAATTTGCTAGTTATTTATAATAAGGACAATACCTGAAATCAAAGGCACTTTCTTTCGTGCCATGGAATTGTTAGGTGAGTAGTTCCATCCAATTACCAATATTTTGTCTTTAAAAAGAGACACAAACTCACCTATATCTTTGGCTCTTGAAGCTAATGGTCGCCTCCATTGTGTTACAAATTTGTATGCATCAAGCCGGATTTCAATAATATTGTTAAGTAAGGCCAGAAGTGGTGCCAGTGGAAAAGCTGCCACAAAGATGGTTGTGAATCCAAACTGAAGAACTAGGAAGGGAAATCAAAGGTTGCAGGTTTTTCATATTTAATTTCAAGACATTATCCAAAGCGCTAAGCTACCCAGCTGTCACATAGCTATTACATTTGTTTCTTATATTGTCTAATAGTGGCGGCAATATAGCCATTTATTTTTCCCAAAAGGCCTAGCCCCAGTCACAGAACAAACAAATGAATTTCCCAAGTCCTTAGACAATCACATCACCTTTAAGAAAAGCGTTGATGAACTGGGTATTTTAGAGTGGTTTGCTGATCTGCCTAGCATTTTTTTTACATCAATTCAAGCTGATGTTGCCCAGCACCTCCAGAAAGGATGTCTCTGGACTTTGATAATATTGATGTAACAGTTTAGACCCTTCTCAGAGTAGCTAAACCCCTGCAACTCCTCCTAATTTCAGTGGAACTGCACCAGGACTCATCTATGTATTACAAGCGCAGCTCACTTGAGTAAGACAAGGTTCCTTTTTGCTTCCAATGAAAGCAGAGTTTCTTAAAAGTAGTCTACTCAATAACCTTCCCTATAAATTGTAGTTAGTAAATGCTAATGACTTTTCACTAAACTCAATCATACAGCTATGTGCCATATAAGAAAGTAAGACCTCAAAGGAATTTTTTTAATCATAATAAATAGTGGATGTCTAAGCATATAGTGCAGTTGAAGGAGTAAGAATTTTGGGGCTTTAATTTAGAAGCTAACTCACCTCTCATAAAGCCAACTAGGCAGAAAGGGTATTTCATGAGTCTGGTACCTCACAAGAAGCCCTATTAGAAAGGTTGCCTTGGTTTGGTTCTCAGAAAGTCACCTAACTTGTGATAATGCATCTTGAGTTTCATACAGCAGCACCCTGGACTGTTGAATAGAACATCAGACTTCTTGCTCCAAGAAACAAATAAATAAAACAACCCAAAAAGATAACACAAAAAAGATAATACCATTAAAATCTAGCAGAAAAGAGGGAAATCAGAACATTTTCATACTCATTTCTAGGTATTCATCAAAGAGTCCATAAGCATTCATAGGCTGAAGATTGTAGTCCTTTTCCCACTGTGGGAAGCTTGCTTTTCTGTGTGAGCCATGCTCTTGTCGTAACTTTCTCCTGGTCCACCAGTTCTGAATTAATCTACATATTCAAATACATTTAAAAAAAATCACATTGATCAGTTACTCATCTCAAACATGAATGATTCACAACTGGATTTTAAATAAGAAGTCAAAATAATGGACAAGTCAGTACAGATACAGAAGTCTCATGCACATCTACCAGAAGACTCATAGAGTAGGATTGAGTTTATTATTGTCAACTATATCTGATAAAGGTAGGAATGGAAGCTGATGAAGACAGGTGGGATCATTCTCTTCCCAGTTCCCTTTTCACTTCTAAATCAATGGGGAATATTATAGACACAAATATACACAAATACTCACACAAAAGTGATTGTATCAGTGAGTGTATGGGAGAGTTTGGCATTAGAAAACAAAGGGGCTAGTGCACTGAAAAATATCTTGTATTGTTTATGAAGGTAGAAGGAACTGCTGGATTTTTTTCAGACCTGGGTTGTTATTAACAAGGGAAAAGAAGCTACACTGGTTTTTATGTATTTGCTTAACTTCCTCCTCCTCCCTGCCTATAATAGCAAATTACTTGACTCAATCGGAGCTTGGAGGGGGAGGTAAATTTTTGCTGAATGACAGACAGTGTGTCTTCTGGAACTGAATGCTCAGTAAAATAACGGACAGAGAAAACTGTGTGGGCTAATGCTTATGTACATACTGTTGACAAGGGATTAGCAGACAATGTAACCCCCCGCCCCTCAACCAACAACCTCATCTCAGTGTGGGAGGAGGAGATTTGATTAGATGTCAGAGAGCATGAATTGCTCCCAGAAGGCCTCCCTTGCCTCATTAGGTCAGGTGACTATTGTGTGTTGAGCTGAAAAAAAATAAAATCAATGTACTGCTACTAGGAAAGAAAGGAAGGCAAAGAGCTCCTGGCAGAGCCTCTCCTTTGGTTTGCACTTCAGCTGCATGGCTGGCTAATGGTGGAGATCTGTGCAAGTGAAGGGAGTACCTTAAACAATTTAAAACTTTTCCTAGGTTGCTCCCTCCCTTCTTCTAGCTGTAGCTAGCGAGCTGTTTCCAGGATGCTATGTAGTGACTAATCGCTTGTTTTTAAGGGTGACAGGAATTTTTCCATTGACCCAAATGGCAGAAGTGTGGGAGGTTTTTTCACTTTCCTTGCGGCTCATGTTCATCCTATGATCAACCATAACCCTGAAGTCCCTTTCAGCCATCATGCTAGCCAGGACATCTCCTCCTAACCTATATTTATGTTGCTGACTACTTCTCCCCAGATGAAGCACTCTGCATTTATCTTTATTGAACTGCATGCAGTTCCTTCATTCAGCTTTCCAGCTTATCCAGGTCAGCTTGGACCTGCATTCTGTCCCCTAGCGTGATCGCTTTTCCCCATAACTTAGGATCATCTGCAAACTTGGCTAGTGTACTTTCCACATCCTCATCTAAACTGTTGACAAAGATGTTGAACAGCACGGGGCCAAGAGCCGAACCCTGCGAGACACCCCTGGCCACCTCCTGCCAAGACGATACAGACCCATCCACCAACACTCTCTGGGTTTGACCCCTTTGCATTACAGAGGTGTAGTTGGGTAAGGATGTCTAAGATTCAAAAGGATTGTTTAACTGCATAAACCTAAAAGGGTTAGTTCCCAGAGGTGCACGAAATCTGATTTTAGCTGGTGGATCTTGTGCCAGTAAGTAGAAGCATGAATTCTTCACAGTCTGGCGTGCCCTTTTGTACTCTCTTTCAGCTGAGAATTTAACATCAGTTTTGAATTGGAGTTCTCTCTGTCACTTCACTGACATTCCTCCAGTTTGATCTTTTCCACACCTTTCTTATGCTGCTTGCTCATTCATGCTTTCTCTCTCTCTTAACCTGCTCACATTTGGCTGGCATTGGCTTGGCGAACTTCACAGAAATTTGAGACCTTGAGCGCTGGTGTTTAACTTTTAAAGAGTCTGATGCTTGGATGAAGCTGAAGCTTCACTTGCATTTCCTGCTTTCCTCCTTGTGTGAGTATTAAATCACGTAAGTATTAGAAGGATAAACTGGCTATAATACAGGTTTCCCTTCCTTTATGCAGGTTCTGTATGTGCGAATTCGCTCTTATACGATGGCACTTTTTATACCAAAAATTCATTATACGAGAGGTAAATTCACTCTTATGCAATTGGTGTGGTGGAAGCCTGCAGTCAGCTGCTTTGTGCGGTGCATTGTGGGAATGATGCACCAAAATATAGTCTCCTCTGTGGATCTGTGCTCCTCACTTGTCTGTGACACGTGTTTCTGTAGTTGCCATCCCCATTACGATAGTGCCCTGTGCTTGAGTGTATGGTCTGATGTTGGTGAGTACCAAAATCGTCTTGTAAAAGTGGTAGAAATGGGTCTGGGGGTCAGTACAGTCGTGGTCTTGGAATGTATTCCTATTTGTTACATTGTAAAGTGGGTTCCCTTTATGCGAATTTGAGTTATGTGTCATTTTCCAGGAATGCATTTACTGCATAGTGAGGGAAACTTGTACAGGCCTGGAGAGGTCTGAAGGCATTCCACTGCCAGTATTTGGTCTCTGGTTTCTATGGAGGATTTTAATAAAATTCTCATGGATTTGCAGAGCAAAAATCTTTTGAGGTTACAAAAGTCACATTGGAATGAGAGTCTTTGGAGGAGCCTCTGTTTCATCCAGAATTACTTTAGGGGAGTTCAAACCTGAATGGGAAGTCAAATGCCTTTTGAAAAAGTAAATTTGGCATCTCTGACAGGTTGGTTGGAAAGCTTCTGTTATCATCAGCACCAGTGTAGTGCAGTGGCTACACTGCCTAGTGCCCTACCAGACTGTGGCTGGCCTCTATCCTGAGGCAATTCAGTGGGTATTAAACATGACCAGGGATGTGGGATTTCTGTTCACTGTGGAAAAATGTGGAATTTCTCATTTCATATATTTCATAGACATGACATATATTTCATAAGATCATCAGGTCCAGCCCTCTTCCCTAGGGGCAGGAAGTCACCTAGGATCAAAGGATGTCAGCAAGATAAGTGTCCAAATGTTTTTTGAACGTTTCCAGAGTAGGTGCTTACACCATCTCTAGGGGGAGTTTGTTCTAGGTCTTGGGGGCTCGGACAGTAAAGAAGTTTTTCCTTATGTCCAGCCTAAAATGGTCTTGCAGGAGTTTCTGACCGTTAGACCTTGTCATCCCCTGGGGTGCTCGGGTGAACAGGTGTTCCCCCAGATCCTGATGCACACCCCTGATGTACTTATAGGCTGCCACCAGATCACCCTTGAGCCTGCACTTCTCCAGGCTGAAGAGTCCCAGAGCTCGCAGCCTCTCTTCATAAGGCCTGTTCTCTTGCCCTCTGATCATGAATGTGGCTCTCCTCTGGACTCTTTCAAACTTCTCCACATCCTTCCTGAATGCCCAGAACTGGATACAGGATTAATGGAGAAAAATGGAGATTTTCTATTTTAAAGGAGAAAATAATGGATTTTCTCTTTTAAAGGAGAAATAGGTGGGAAATCATGGGTTTTTCTTTGCAGGCTGGCCAAGTTTCAGCCTGCAAGGGGCTGCTTGGGGATGTGGGGAATGGAAGGAGGGTGATCAGAAGTAGGGGGTGCCACATGCACATGCATAGGCAACTCGTAGGAGGGTACTGGGGGGCACATGCCCCCACCCCCGAGATTGGCTGCTGCTG
>NW_005844445.1:0-5918 GCF_000455745.1 Alligator sinensis | reverse complement strand
GCTGCTGTGGGCAGAAATCAGTGCCCTGCTATGGGTAACTGAAGTTACTGCCGTGTCTTGTTGCTTCCAGCTTACAACAGCAGCCACATGGCCACCTGCACACACATGCTGGCCAGCGGGCTGGACTTGCCAATAAGAGACAAGCCCTTGGTCTTGAAGGAGCCCCGCACACCCAACCCCGGGGCCACCCCAGCTCCCCAGAAACTGTCTTCACCCCCTCCCTGGAGCCAGGCATGAGGCACGGACACTGCAGTTACAGCACTAATTGAAATGTCCTCACCCCCATCTGGCTCCTTTTCTCAAAAGCAGTGCTGTCTCTCCCCTGACAAGCTGGCCTTGAGGCTCATGGAGGGAAACAGGCACCGGGCTTCTCTTGGGCTCTCTGCAGCTGGCTGGTGGGGTGAGATGGGGAGGGGGCTGGGGGAGAGCTGCCTGGTGATGAGAGTCAATTGACCACAATGATTGTCAATTGTTCACCCTCAATTAAACCTTTCTCCCTTTTCTCCCTGAACCAGAAAGCACTGATTTGGCAACTGTGAGTGGCTGCAAATTCCAATGCCCTGGCCAGACACAGGCAGAGCACACGGTCTGAGGACAGTCTCCATGACCAAACTGACTGGTCCAGCTGGTTTCAATCATCAAGATCATAGAATCCTAGAAAATGAGGGCTGGAAGGGACCTCAGGAGGTCATATCTAGCCCAACCCTGGCTCAAATCAGGACCAGCCCCAGCTAGATAATTCCAGCAAAGACTTTGTCAAGCCAGGTCTTAAAAACCTCCAAGGATGGAGATTCCACCACCTCTCCAGGCAGCCTGTCCCAGTGCTTCACCACCCTCCTAGAGAGAAAGTTTTACCTAATATCTAACCTAATCTTCCCTTGCTGCAACTTGAGCCCATTGCTCCTTGCCCTGTCATGTGCCACCACTGAGAACTATCCTGCTCCATCCTCTTTAGACCCCACTGCAGGGAGTTGAAGGCTGCTATTCAATCCCACTTCAGTCTTCTCTTCAGCCCAAATAGTGGCACCTCCACCCACCAAAGACACAGTGGCAGCCCCAGTGGCACCCCCACCCCGCAAAGACACAGCAGGCAGTGGGAGGGAAGCCTGACTCGCTGCACTAGCCACCACCTCGTGCCCGGTTGCTGTGGACCTGGGTCCTTGGTCCTGGCAGCTGGGGGCCCCCTCCAGCAGGGCAGGGGAAGCAGGGGGCTGTGGGTGGGGGGTGAGGGGCACCAGCAGGGCTGGGAGGCAGTGTGGGGGGAGTAAGGGGCACAAGCAGGGCTGGGGAGCTGTGAAGGGGAGTGAGGGGCCTTTCATTTTAATCACAGATTTGGGGAGTTTTATCAGAGAATTTGTGATTTTTTTATCAGGGAAAACCTGGATCCCTGCCAATAACAAATTGTGGCAAAACAGCTACTTATAATATTCCCACGGATTAATCAAGACACTATTCACTTCACAACATCACTTGTGATAGTGAGGAGTGATGTATCCACAATAGTCCAGGAAACACGAGGCAAGGATTTTGGGTGGTGATGCCTTTTCTGGGCCCAACTGTACAATCGGAGGCAGATAGACAACATTTTGGGCACCATGTCCTCACACCTGAGGAAGGTACAGTGCTATCGATGCCTCTGTTTGGGCTCGTGGTGCTAGTGGAGGGGTGGGGAGGTTAAAAGGGCTGGCCCCTCAGCGTCCCTCCAGCTGCATTGTGGAACAGCATCCAGTTGTCCATGTGCCGGGAGGAGAAGGGGAAAAGGCCATGGAGGGGAGAGGGGGTGGGGGTTGCGCCTGGGACCTGGCAGAACTCGGGAGTGGGCCGGGAGCAAGATGTGAATCGGAGCAAGGGCATCTTGCACCTGGAGCTTGCTGCTTCTCCGTCCCTGGCCCCAGCCCCGCACTGCTCAGCAGGGCCTGGAAACAGGGGCCAGACCTGGGCCAGCCTCAGCTGCACCACTGGGTTGGAAGGGTTGAGGCCCTGGGACCCCCGCGCCTCCCCAACAGCCCTGCAAAGCTGGAGTGTGATAGGGCGGGTTAGGGCGGAGCGTGGGATGAAGCTGTGGCTTCTCTGGGGGGGCGGTGCACTGGGTGAGGGTGTCGGTTCCAACTTTTCCATGCATCCCAAGAGCCACACACCCCCACGATGCCTCCCCGGGTGTGACTCGCGGCAGGAATCATGGCACCCAGACGAGACGCTTGCAGCTCAGTCCTGTGCAACACTGGCTGTGTAGCACCTACCCCTCCCTTAGCACCAGGCCCAGCCTCACACCCGCCTCACCTGTCAAGCAACTAGCACAAGACTACAGCCGGGACCCATAATCCCCTTCCCTTCCACTACCAATGGTGGTAATGTAAGCCTGGGACCCTGCGGTGAGTGCACTGGGGACAATGCTGAGGTGCTGCCTGTGTGTCACAGTGGGGTGTGGAAGGAAGTGTCCACGAAGTGGGTGTTTGAACCTGGGGCTCGGGCAGGCTGTGTGAGAGCAGGGCAGCCCCCGCGGGAGGCAGCTGTCAGGGACACTGGACTGGTAGGTGTGCAAGAATGATGAACACCACGGATATGAAGGTTTTGATTGTTAAACAAAAACCCACGCAGTGGGTAAAGCAGTCCATTGCCTTCAACACTTGCCCACCTTGTCCAAGCATGGGGTTCTGATCCGACTACTTTGATTTCGATTGTCCAGGCAACGGACAGGAAAGAGGGCAGGGCGCACCAAAAGGGGGCGGGGCAGGTTCCACCGAGACTTGAACTCAGATCCCTGGATTCAGAGCCCAGTGTGCTCACCTTTACACCATGGAACCGTGCCTGCTTGGGCTGGCGGCGCAGCATGGGGGAGCCTTGCCACAGGCCCAGCTCGGCATGTGTCCAAGCTTCCCGGGCTGTCTGCGGAGAAGAGCTCCTCCCGCGGGTGAGGCAGGCCCACTCAATGCCACTCCTCCAACTGGCAAGGCTTCGGAAAGAGGTGCCGGAGCTATGCAGAAGGAGGCAAGCACTCAGGCTGCCCCCCTGCCTTCCTCTCGCCACGAGGTTGCAGCAAGGGCCGGGGCTGGGGCTGGGGCCGGGGCCGGGGCCTGCTCTGCCCTGCCCTGGTGGTGTAGTGGTGAGCATCGCTGCCTTCCAAGCAGCAGGTCTGGCTTCGATTCCCAGCCAGCGCACTTTTGCTCCCCTTTCCGCTGACCTGCCCCTGCATCTCGTCTTTGGTCAGGAAGGGCACGACTGCCCTGAGACATACCTGGGACAAAGCAGATGGACGGGTCAGCAGCCCCTGTGACCTGGGGCACCCTGAATGCAGCTAAGAGGGCCAGGTGCTGCTCTTCCCCCTGCTGCTGCTGCTGCTGCTGCTGAGGAACTTGCTTAGCAGTCAGTCCCCTGCTCCTCTGGGAGCTTGGCACAGGTGAAGGGCATTCGCTTGCTTCCCCTAAGCCCCTGGCCTGTGCTGTCCCCACCGTGGTCAGGCTCCTTCCTTCTCAGGGTGGCCATGTCCAGGCCAAGTGAAAGTGCCATGACTGCACCCCCAGGCAACCAGGGCCCCCGCTAAGCCCCTGAAGCCAACCAGGGCTCCGCAAGACCTTGACACCTCCTCCCTGCTCACGGGCATGGCAAGACCCATGGGCTCGGGCTCTCCTCCTCTAAGCACACAAAACCACCCGCCAGCCAGCACGCCGCAGCCCTTTACCCCCAAACAGAGCACAGCCAGGCCTCGCCTTGCCTTCCAGAAACCTGCCATGGCACGGCGCACCAAGGACAAGGGCACCTGCCAGCTTTGCCATTTGGCACCAGGATTTCCCAAACAACAGAGGCTCCACACCTTCCCGCCACCTGCCACCCTGCAGGACCTGGAACCAACGCGCCCCAGGCAAAGGCTGCGAGGCCTGCAGGGAGAAAAGGAGCCTTTAGCAGCCAAGCCTAAAGCGACAAGGATGGGATTCGAACCCACGCGTGCAGCGCACAACGGATTAGCAGTCCATCGCCTTCACCACTCGGCCACCTTGTCCAAGGACAGCCTGGCCTTCCGCCTGCTCCTCCTGCTTCTGCACCTACTGCCTTTCACAGGGGGACATGCTCACTTCTGCTGCCAAGGGAGAGGCGAGAGTGGGACTGCCGCACCTGCGGAGCGGTGCAGAGCGCGCGCAAGCCAGGGACCGGTGGCAAGCCTCGGGGAGCTAGAGGGCTGGGAGTGGCGAGGCCCAGCCGCAGGGAGGAGGAGACGGGCAGCACAGGGGAGGGAAGGTGGTGCCCTGACTGGATCCCGCAGCGCAGGGCAAGGGACGCCAAGTGAAGGAAGAAGCCTACGGCCCGGGGCTTCACGTCACCTGCTCGCTGCGGCAGCATCGCACAGGGAGCCCTCTGGCCCAGCTCTCCAAGCTCCAAAAAAGGCACAGGCAAAGAAGACGGAATGTCTTCTCCAGGCCTGCGGCACTGCACCGGGGGCATTGCCAGGGAACGGGCTTCCTTCTCCGCGGGTTTCCTCGCGGGCAGAAAAAGGGCTTCAAAGGCTCGATTCAGCTGTGTGCAGATGCTCTGAGGACTCTTGCCCCCCTGCCTGCTACACAAGCCGCTCAGCAGCCCAAAGCACAGCCACCTCCATGGCATCGGGCGGCCAGGCCGGGAAGGCTCGTCCTGGGGCTCCCGCTTCCTGCCTCGGGTTTCTGCGCAGGGTGGAACCTTCTGGCAGGGGCTCCGAAATGCGGGCTTTCCTCTTCTCCCGAAACACCGCAGGGTCTATACTTAGCGTCAGCCGTTCCCTGCACTGCAGGTTAGGAAGCCTCTTTCCGCTTGCCCTACATCATTGATCTTGACTAGCACTTTCTGGCTTGAGGTAGCCACCTTCCTTCTGAGCTGGGGGTCAGTTTTCTTGCCGCTTGCTCATCTTCTCCCAAGCCAAATTGCTTCTTTTGGGTGGGTGGCCAACTTCCGGTTTGGATGTTGGTCATCCAGGCAACGGGTCTCCCGACTTCTTCTTTTTCTTCGCCAGCAACGGGTCGTGGCCAAAGCGACCCTCCTGACTTCTCTCATGGCCGAGTTGCAGCTTTGCAGCTGGTTGAAGCCAGGCTTCCATCTGCCGCAGCTCGGCCTCATGCTAGGCGCCAGAGCTGAAAACCCGGGGCCCAAAGGCCTCTGGGCCCCCACAAGTCCCCGCTTTGCTAAGTCCTCCGCACACGGCTTATCGCACCAACCTACCTCGCCTTGGTGGAGCGTACGTCGCTTCGTCGAAGGACTCATAGAGGGGTGCTGCTCAGGGCTGCCGAAAAGCTCTGGGCAACCGGAACACGTGACGATAGGCCCGGCACGTTTAACTTCTACCACGGTCTCACAGCTGGTCTTTTCCATACAATTCACCGGAGCACGTTCTTCTGCACGAGGCCAAGCTCATTGCAAAAGGCTCCAGTCCAAACCTCACGGGATCGCACTCATACCTGGAGAAACCCAGGCTTTAGCCTGGACACTCTGCGCCGTCCAGCGAGGCCAAAACGACTCCAAATCACACAGCTTCGTAGAAGAGACGTTCCAAAAACACTGATTCAGCCAGAGTGACCTTAAACACAATGCCAGTTCAGGAAGCATTACACAGGGACAATGCGGCCGTACACAGATCCACCCGCTTGCCGCATATCCAAGAGCAGACGGAGTTTTGCCAGTTAGGTCAAGAGCAGGCGGTCACACGCCAAGGTGCTGGGAGAGGTGGGCCCCAGGGACTGGAAGGTTTGGATGGTCACACGCACGTGTCCCCCTTCTCCCCGAGTGGACCCAGCAGGGGAAAGAGGGCAGGGCGCACCAAAAGGGGGCGGGGCAGGTTCCACCGAGACTTGAACTCGGATCCCTGGATTCAGAGCCCAGTGTGCTCGCCTTTACACCATGGAACCGTGCCTGGACGGGCTGGCGCCGCAGCATGGGGGAGCCTTGCCACAGGCCAT
>NW_005844444.1:4048-5927 GCF_000455745.1 Alligator sinensis | reverse complement strand
CTCTTTAGGTCTCTCAACTGCACAACTTCTTACCTGCACCCGGGCTCTTTAGTTCTGGCCCTTCTCCACCCTCATGCCCAACTACAGATGGTACCTGGCTCATGGCTACCTTTTCCTTCTGCTTCTGCTTTTGGGGCCTCCCCTGACTCTCGTAGCATCGCTCCTTCTCAGGTCTCAGGGAGTCCATCTCACCCAAACTCCCTGGGGAAGTCTGCGCTGGCTCCATGTCTGCAGACTCTTCCACAGGAGGCTGCTCCTCAGCTCTGCTCAGCAGCCAGGCACCTCCTGCATGGGGAAGAGACACTGCACATTTGTCCCTATGCTGCTGGCAGAGAGCAAACACTGCTATTCCTTCTCCTTGGATAAGCCTCAGAGCAGGCCTGGACTTTGGCACTTGTGTTCCCTAAAGAAAACGAGGTCTTCCTGCCAAAACCTGAAGTGCTGGGGTGAGGAAGGGCCAGGTCCCTGTGCTGGGCTAATGTTCCCTACTCAGTCCAGTTCAGAGCCCGACTCTCAAGAGTTTCTGGCCCTGCTGTCCATACCATCACTTCAGGCTCTGCTGGGACAAGCACATGTGGGATGTACATTCGGGCAGTTCCTGAATAGCTTCATGCTCTAATGGGCTGGGGTTGAGGGGAGGATGTAGAGCTGTGGCGCCCTGTTCTGGGGAGAGGAGCAAGGCTGTGCTTCCTGCCTGCTTCCAGGGAAAGCTCTTGTGCAGCGAATGCACCCATGGAGCTTTCCTCTGCTGACCGGTCCCAGATGACCTGCATGTCACAGGCATCTGCAAAGGGCCTAAGGCCTCGGCATGACCCTGAACATTTGGGGACAAGGGAAGGGACTTCTGGTGGCAAAGGTCAGAAGTTAGGACAGGACGTCTGGTTCCAAGACGGCAATCAAGGGATGGGGCCACCGTTGCAGCCCTTGACAACTCAACAAAACTGCTTACCCAGCCCTCCAGCCTAAATAATTGCCTGTCCCTGCGTTACAGCATAATATACTGTGTCTGAGGCCAGCACACACCAATGGCAACACAGGGCAGGCCTGCACTTCCCCAGTCCCGCTGGCACTCAGACCATGGAGCTTTACTGACAGCAGTAAGCGGGGAGGGACAGCCATCCTCCCATCTTGCCAGTTCCCCACAGTCCTCATCAGCACACGTCCAAAGATCCGTCCGTCCTTGCTGGTTCCTGCAGATTAAGTCAGGTGTGGGACCGCGATAGCCTGTTCGGGCAGTGGTTAAAGAGCATTTGTGACTGGGTACGGGATGCAGAATCCAACCAGCATTCAGGAATGCATCCAGTGAACCCAAGATGTCTGCTAGGGGCTTGATGGACAAGGAAGGATGGGCATTTAAACTGACAGAGTCACCAGAGACAGGTGTAGAGATGCATTGTCCCACGATGTACCAGGGAGCAAAAACAAAGCTTTAACTGTTTTCAAGGTACCAAGAGGAAGAGATATCGGACAGACTTATGGATGCATAATATTTATCTTATCAGTGTAATTCCAGGAAAAGAAGTGAAAATGAGCTTAGTGAGGGGACTCAGGGCAGGGAAAAGCATACATGACACGTAGGCGACAATGACAATTTTTTCTGAGAGAGAGAGAATAATTAATTCATCATCACCAGGGACAGGAAATAATAATTGTAGCTGCAAAATAGCTATCATCCTGTCCATTGGGAGGATCACCCCAGGAGGGGTGATCAGTGCACAGATTGGTAAGTACTGGGGGGGTTGAACACCAAGTTCCTGGGAGCTGTGGATATGGCGAAAAGAAGGCAGAAAGAGACACATTTAACAGCACATGAAAGGCCATCATATAGAAATGGTCTAAATGATCTTTGCTAAGCTAGACAAAACATAGAAACACTTCC
>NW_005844444.1:1508-2218 GCF_000455745.1 Alligator sinensis | reverse complement strand
GAACTTGGAGAGGGTGCTCTCCACGCCCTTGTCCAAATCACTGATGAAGATATTGAACAATATCGGTCCGAGGACCGAACCCTGTGGGACCCCACTGCCCACCTCCCGCCAGGCCAAGAAGGACCCATCCAGCACCACTCTCTGGGTGCGGTCCCTAACCCAGGTGGCCACCCACCTGGCCGTGTAGTTGTGCACTCTGCAGTGTGCTAGCTTCCCATGCTAGCCATGACAGGTAAGGGGACACAACTCCCCAGTCTTCAGCAGACATGTGATATGGATGCAGCTGTGGACAGAGGAGCTCATGTGCTGGCTTTAGCCCAGCTCATCACGATCTATTTGCTCGGTCCTTTGGGGCAGCCTGGGCAGCACATTTAGAGGCAGGGAGCCCCAGCTCCACGCACTGTAACCTGGCCTGCAAAAGCCAGCACCCCTGGTATCTGCACTCGGGAGGGAGCTCCTGTTAATGCAGGTTGGGGTGTTTGTAGCCTCCATCAATGCTGCCTTCATGCTCTTCAGTTCTCTCTGCTCCCCAAATTCCTTACAGCACCCCGGGCTCCTCCTGCGCTCTGCCCCACCTGTACTCCCCACCACAAGTGAACCGGGTGCCCTGCTCACCTCCGAGCTCTGCTCCTGCTTTGGAGGCCTGCCCTGCCCCTTCTGCACTTGGCCTGGCTCAGGGCTCGGGGAGCTCCTCTCCTCCAGGCTCGCTG
>NW_005844444.1:0-1482 GCF_000455745.1 Alligator sinensis | reverse complement strand
GGATCACCGGCCCCTCCTCAGCAGGCTGCTGCTCAGCTCTCTGCAGGGTCCCAGCACCTGCATGTGGGAAGGGAGGGCACACGTGAGCCCTGGTGCTGCTGGCACGGGGAAAGCCCTGCAAGTCTCCTGCGCTGGCCTGGGACTGAGGAGACGGAGGCCTCAGTGTGTGGAAGAGGGGGAAGAAGGAAGACGCAGAATCCCGCAGCTCTTGCTAACAGACCTCCACAGGCATGAGGCTGGAGATGAGCCCCGGTAACTCTGTCCCAGCGTGGGGAGGTGATCGCAGCACCACGACAGAGCCTGCAGGGACATCGCTCCCTGGGAAAGCAGCTCAAGCTGGGGCTGCATCAGATCCACATGCGAAGGGCAGGGGAGGGGAAACTCAAGGTCGGTTTGCTCTTGAGCATGTGAAACGATTCCAGGTGCACCAGGAGAACAAGAACTGCTGATCTGTGGAGCACTGACCCCACCACCATGTCGTGGAAGAGAGATTTCTGTACTGAGGGATGGTGCACGAGCTGCTGGGGAGTGGAGCCCCACCGCCCCCTCCCTGCCCTGGGATCGAGCCTCGTCTAGGCCACCAGCCTGAGCAGCTTTCATCTGCTGACAACTCCCCGGTCTGCTCCGTTTCAGGGGAGTCTGCAGCAGCAGCACACAGGAACGGGTTAGCTGTACCTTCATCAGTCAGAGGCTGCTGGGGAATCTAATTTCCCCGTCACTTGCACCAGCTCCTTCTCAGGCACAGAGGGTCACGGGGACATGAAGAAAGGGCAGTGAACACTGACTGCTGGGATTTGAAGTTATTGTGGCAGCACAACAAGCCCCAAGCAAGGTAAAGCCTCTCTGTATAAAGCCTCTCGGTGCAGGGGCTGCACCCGCGCAGGGAGGAAGATCAGGGTCTCGGCCCGGAAGCTGCCCACCCTGTTACCTGTCAGCTCTGTGTTCCTGAGGGAGCCCTGGCACCCAGCTTGATGGATTTACAAAGGAATTTTTCTCCCCTCTCCCCTCCCACCTCATTTAACCAAAACTAAGCAGAAGGAAAATTTAATAGGCATCTCGGGACGTACATTCCCCGGTCCCACTATGGGAGGCCTGTTTCACTTGATTCAGTAAAACTCGGTTGCTGGGTTGGGGAATGCGGAGGCAAGAGACTCAGTCAGAGCGGGTAAGGGCGACACTTGAACAATGGTTCAGGATTCATCTCAGCGTCCAGCCCAGTGGAGCCCTGACCACAAATGCTGTCAGACTTTCCCCGGCATGACTGGTGAAAGTGCTCCACACAATGTTTATGAACACTTCAAGTAATCAATCCCTTTAAGTCTGTTCAAAGACGACAGTAAGATCTGAAAGTCATGCTGAGCTGAGGCTTGTTCACAAGAGGTAAAATACACAACACCGATGCTGACTTCACAGTGCAAGCATAGCTAGGCCATCTTTGAAACCATTCCAGCATATCTTCTATATTCATAATAATTTCAAGCT
>NW_005844443.1:0-5933 GCF_000455745.1 Alligator sinensis | reverse complement strand
ATAAACAAATCACTAGCCCCTCGGCTATAACATAAACTAAAGACGCCAGGCTATAACGACATTACTTAAAACACCCCAGGGATGCTCCATCCTTTACCCGGCTCAGTCTGTACCTGCAGTCAGGCCTCTCCTCTCAGCTTTGCTCTGGGGACGCTCCTTCCCTGCCTGCTGCTGGTAGGGAGCTGCCAGCCTGGCCTCAGCCCTTAGGATTTGTTGCTCTTTGTGGTTTGTTGCACACCCATCAGTAGGTCAGTGGTTCTCTGTCTTCTTAGACACAAGACCCCCTAATGAGATTGAGGACCCCCTCAGAAAGTGCCAGATTTTAGCTTTCATTTACTTTTTTTCACTATAAGAACACTATACACCGATTCTTCTCTTGTAAACAGCTCAGAAAAGCCACAGGAGGTTCCAGATCTTTTTTGATACTGTGATTCCTATTTGAAACCTTGTGGTTTATCTTCCTGCTTCTCCTTCCCTGCTGCCACTTTCCCACTGATTCTCTCCCCATCAGCTTCCCACTCCCTGGATCTTCCCTTCTGCCCACTTTCTCTCCTCTCCCCTGAGAGTTTGCCTTTCTCCAGACCAAAATGGGACCTTGTCCGTCCACATTGCCCCTCATGTCAAACATCAAAGCGCTGTTGAGGGGAAAGGCATATTCTTTTCAGATTCTCACCTTGCAGAGTAGGGCTGTGCAAAACAGCAGCGTCCCTCTTCAACTTCCGTTTCACTGTTTCAACGGTAAGGTGTTTCGTTTCAGGTTTCGTTCCACTTTGAAAGCGCTGTTCCACTCCGTTTTGTCGAATCTCTTCTGCTGTTTTGACACTGTTTCAGCGTTTCGCCGATAGGCTATAATGGGGAAGCACGAAACAGCCTCTAACTTTGTCATTTCTTCCAGATTGAGATGAAACTTGCAGGGATGGTAGCCCCGTCTGAGGCCATGAAGTCTGCCAAGAATCAATGAGATTGGTGCAGGGGTTTCTAGGAAACTGCATCTCAAGCTGCTGCCAAGCAGGAGCCGCACCCCCGGAGGAGTCCGGCAGATCCCCACAGCCCTCCCGGGGTGCGGCCCCGATGTGCTGCCCCATCACAGCATGCTGCTCCTGACGCCTGCGACCCAGCGCTGGGGCGCTGAGCCCGGCTGGGGGAAGCAACACCTGTGTGCCTCCTCACACACACACACATGCCCCTGTTCCTCCTCTCTCACACACACACACACACACACAACTGTGTGTCTCCTCACACACACACAACCATGTGCATCCAAACACACACACATGCACCCCCCCTTTGCCTCCTCACATACATGTGCACACATCCCGGTGCCTACTCTCTCTCTCACACACAGACACACCCCTGTGCCTAGTCTGATGCACCCATGCACACAAGCACACCCCTCTCTGCCTCTTCCTACACACAGAGATACATGCACACACACATCCCCTGCCCTTGCTCACACTCACACACACCCCCTTACCCATGTGCTTGCTCACACACACACACACACAAACACACAGCCCAATGCCTCCGCTTTCACACACACAGACACACCCCAGTGCTTGTCTCACATGTGTGCACACAGACACACATACACACAGAGACACACCCCTGTGCCTCCTCACACACACAGAAACAGCCCAGTGCTTGTCTTGATCATACACACACACACACACACACGCACCCTTTGCCTCCTCTCATACACACACAATTCTGTGCCTATTCACACACAAATGTACATGCACAAACCTTGTGCCTCCTCACATACACATGCACAAACCCAGTGTCTCCACACATACACACAACACAGCCTTGTGCCTCCTCTTTCTTTCTCTCACACATGCACTCACACACACACACATCTGTGGCTCTTCACACACACACGTATGCAACCCTGTGCCTCCTTACTCACACACACACACACACACACACACACACAGGTCTTCACACACATACACCCCCCATGCCTCTTCATACACACATACACACCCTGTGCCTCCTTGAATACACATGCACACAGTCCAGTGCCTCCTCCCTCAGACACAAAGACACACCCCAGTGCCATGTCTTGTGCTCACATGCTCACACATGCATAAATACACACACCCCCCTGTGCCTGCTCATACTCACACACACACACATATCTGCCTACACACACACACAGCCCAGTGCCTCCTCAAACACACACACACAGACACCCCCCTCTTCATGCACACACACATACATGCATGCACATACACCCTGTGCCTTCTCACACTCACACACACCCATGTACCATCTCATACACACATAACCATTTGCCACCTCTCTCACACACACACACCCCTGTTCCTCCCCACACACACACCACTGTTCCTCCTCACACTGACACAGACACACACTGTGGTTTGGCCAGTAGGGGGAGCTCCTGCGTTGAGCCTCCCACCTCACCACGCCTGTCCACCTTCTGGACTCCACGTCTCTCTCCAGGGGCGCCTAAGCCCTGGCAGACCCCCTTTTGAGCCCCACCGCAGAGTCTGGCAGTAACATGTGCTGCCACCACCCCAAGAAGGGACTTTCTGGGTCCTGTGTCCTCAGGGAAACATAGGCCTAATAGTCCTACAGGTACTCGACCCAATACAAGAACTTGGGGCACTTCCCCAAGTCGGGGGCCAAAAAGGATAGACTCCCTTAGTCCGCAGACTCAAGGGGACTCCAAGGCATAATCTAGACCCACTCCCAATAAGTCTCCCACACCAGGTACAAAGGAGAACTTTATTGGTTACAGAGGGTAGGGTTGGAATACGGTACAGGGTAGAGCAATATCAGAGAAATCCCATCGAGCAAACTCCTGTGGCTGGGGTAGCCTTTGATCTCGCATCTGAGTTACTGCAAGCTATATATCTAGGTGGATCTCAGGTAGCTGACTCACCAGTATCACCCACAGGCTGTTGGAGATTCCCTCTGGAGGCAGGCAGTTCCTTGAGCATGAGTTTTGAGAGAGAGAGCACGTTTCAGATGGTGCAGCTCTTCTTTGTTCCTGAAAATCCCTCATGGCTGCTGCCCCCCCCGTCCTGGCAGTCCTTAACTTATATAGCCCTTGTTACCTCATTCACCTGGACCAATGGAGGTCAACCCTGTGCCTCCTCACTCACACACACACAGACACACACACACAGAGCCTGGTCCTCACGCACATACACACACACACCCTGTGCCTCTTCACACATACACACAACACACACACATACATGCATGCACACCCCCCGTGCCAACTCACACACACCTGTGTGCCTCCTCACACCCACACAACCATGTGCATCCTCACACACACACCCTGTGCCTCCTTGAATACACGTGCACACAGCCCAGTGCATCCTCCCTCACACACAAAGACACGTCCCAGTGCCATGTCTTGTGCTCACATGCTCACACATGCATAAATACATGTAGACCCCCTGTGCCTGCTCAGACTCACATACACACATCTCTGTGCCTACACACACACACAGAGCCCAGTGCCTTCTCAAACACACACACACACACTGCACACCCCAATGCCTCTTCTCTCTCTCTCTCACACACACACATAGACACACACACCCCTCTTCATGCACACACACATGTGAGCGCATACATCCTGTGCCTTCTCACTCACAACCATTTGCCACCTCACACACCCACCCTGTTCCTCCCCACACACACACCACTATTCCTCTTCACACTCACACCCCCCCCATGTCCCTCCTCTTGCACAAGCACACCCCTGTGTGCCTCCTCTCTCTCACACACACACAGAGCTACTGTGCCTCCACACACACACACACACAAACCCCTGTGCCTCTTCGCACACACAAACACAACACACCGCAGTGCCTCCTCTCTCTGTCTTTCTCTCACACACAGATACACCCCCACCCCCACACACCCCTTTACATACACACACACACATACATTCATGCACACCCTCGTGCCTGCTCATACTCACACCTCCCATGTGCCTCCTCACACATACCCCCATGTGCCTCTTCATACATACACACACACCCCTGTGCCTCCTCTCTCTCTCACACACACACTCACATACATACACCAATACACACGCACCCTGGGCCTCCTCACAGACAAGTGCACACAGACCAGTGTCTTCTCTCTCACACACAGAGACACACCCCAGTGCCTTGTCTTGCACTGACATGTGCACATGTGCATGCACACAAACACTTCCATGCCTCTTCATACACATAGAAATACATACACACACACACACCCTATAATACACATAGAAATACATGCACACACACACACACCCTATGCCTTCTCACACTTACACAAACCCATGTGCCTCATCACACACACCTCTCTGTGCATCCTCTCACATGCACACACGCCTGTGCCTCTTCACACACACACCCCCCTTTGTGGCTGTTCACACACATGTATGTACATGCACACACACACATCCCTGTGCCTCCTCACACACACACTCACAGACACACAGACACCCTGTGCCTCCACACACACAGAAACACCCCAGTACTCATCTTGCGCATGCACACACACACACTCACGCACACACAAAGCCCTTTGCCTCCTCACACACATGAACAGAGCCCTGGGCCTACTCACAAACACAAATACACACACACACCCACGACACACCTGTGTGCTTCCTCTCTCTCTCTCTCTCTCACACACACACACACACACACACTCACACTTACACCCCTGGTCCTCCTCAAAGATGCATACACATGACACACCCTAGGGCCTCCTCTCTCTCTCTCTCTCTCACACACACAGGCTTCCACCCCCCCCTTCATACACACACACATACATGCACCCACACACCCTCTGTGTCTGTTCACAGTCACATAGGCACACCCGTGTGCCTCTACACACCCACACCTGTGCCTCCTCACACACATACACATACATACACACACACATGGCCTGTGACTACTGTCACTCCCCACTCTCCCCTGGTGCCTCCTCTCCCACTTACACCCCCCACCCTCCCCTTTGAAAGGTCGAAGTTTCAAAGGTGAAATGTGGATCTTTGTGCCTGGTCCTTCATGTTCATGTCCTTCAGGAGAGGCCGGTGGGGGGGGGCTGCCTGTCACAGCATCTGCGATGGCCTCGTCCATGCCCTGGTCACTCTGCTCCGTGCTTCTCTCTCCTGCAGGTTGGGGCGTTGCCGTCTTACCGCCTCCTGCTGTGGGGATCTCGCCGCTGCTCTCAGCACCAGCCCCAGCCTGACGGAGCTGCACCTGAGGGGTAACTCTGATCTGGGGGCTGGTGGTGTGCGGCTGCTGTGCGAGGGACTGAGACATCCCAGATGTAAATTACAGACACTGCGGTAAGGAACATGCAGCTTCCTCCGGGTGCTCACTAGGGTCTCTCTGGAAACGCTCAACATGGCGAGGTGTCTTCGTCCTGGTGTTTGGGACAGTGGGATAGGTCGACTGAGCGCAGATGCCTCGGTCTGTGTGTCTGGGTCTGTGTTGGGTGTGGTGACCGTACTATTTTTAGTGAAATCCAGGACGCAATTAAGGAAATCAGGGATGGGGTGCACTATGCACCTGCACACACACACACGAATGCAACCCTGTGCCTCCTCACACCTCCCATCCTCTGTGCACACCCCCCCCGTGCTTGTTCATACACACACACATACATGCACGCAGATCCTCCTGTGCCTGCTAGCACTCACACACACACACACACCTGTCTGCCTCCTCACACATACACAAATATGTACATCCTCACATGCACACAAACACACACTCATCTGTGCCTCCTCAGACACACATACACACCCACACACACCTCCTGTGCCTCCTTGAAACCACACACATACTGCCCACATGTGTGCCTCCTCTCTCACACACAACCCAGTACTACATCTCACACTCACACACAGACACACGTCTTTGCCTCTTCATACACACACATGCATG
>NW_005844442.1:5294-5933 GCF_000455745.1 Alligator sinensis | reverse complement strand
GCTTCTCAATAATGCTGTCCACTCTCTGGGGCTCATCATGCCTGCACTGGGCTCTCGATAATGCTGCCCCCTCTCTGGGGCTCTTTGTGCATGCACTGGGGCTTCTCAACTGCCTCTCTCTGGGGCTAGGGTCTATGCACCCCAAATGCTGTGCCCTAACTGGTGCTGGAGTCCCCTATGAGGCCTCCTCCAACCCCTAATAGCCTCACCCAAACCACCGGTTACAAACAACAACACAAACATAAGCCACTTGGCTATAACAGAAATGGAAGCCACCAGGCCATTACAACAGTACAGCCTACCAGGGAATACTCTATCGCTCAGCAGTGTCAGGCGCTGCTCCTACATTCAGGCTTTTCCTGTCTTTCATGGCAGAGAGCTCCTTCCTCCTTGTCTGCTGGCAGTGAACTGCCTCTGGCCCCAGCCCCTAGGGTTTATATGGGAGCCAGGCCCTGCCCCTTCTGGTCAGCTGACCTTCTCTAGTTGCCCTGGCAACCCACAGCTGGACTCCTTATTCCCTGCTAGGGCTTCCTCCCTAGCAGTTTTCCCCTCTTTAGGAGCAGGGCACCTCAGTGCTCTGCCACTGGGAGATTCCTTGCCCTCCATCAATGCTGACCTTATGGAGGAACACCTTGAGAG
>NW_005844442.1:1248-2969 GCF_000455745.1 Alligator sinensis | reverse complement strand
GATAGATCCTGGGGGGTCAAAAAGTGATCTCCACCATAAAAAGGTTGGAGATCACTGGTCTTGAGGGATGTACTGAAGTGTGTAGGTGACAGGAGGTGGATGATGGTGGTGGAGAGCAGTGATATGGAGAAAACATGCTAAATTTTCATACAGTTTGTTTTCAGTGCTAGGGAAGATGAGATTGCCAGGGAAATTTACAGGATGGATAAAGGCATTATACATGGGGTGGAAAGCAAAGCACATGTGATAGGGTGTTTGAGAGAAGGGTTTCTTGTTGGGCAGGGGTTAGGCGAGGGTGCCCACTGTCACCAGGATTTTTTGTCTGTGCAATTGAGTCAGTGGCACAGCACACTTGGAAGAATGAAGCAATTTTAGGGGTGATGGTACCGAGGGGAAGGTACATGAAGTGCTTATTGTATATGAATGATGTCATAGTGGTAGTAAGAAATGATAGATCACGTGAGTGAATATTGAGGTTGTGGAAATAAGTTTAACCAGGCCTCTTACTTGACTAAGAGGAGAGACAGAGAGAGAGAAAGAGAAGAGAAAAAGATGCTGATGCTGATGTTATATGTTTCAAAATGTTCTAAGATAAGGGAAAATCTTCATGCCTTGTTTTGTCTGTGTGCAGATTTTACCCTCCTCCTTTCCTCCGAACCAGAAGCTGATATCTGTTCCCAAAACACAGTGTTTGGGGGTTTTTTTTCTGAGTAAGTAAACTGCTTACGTGTGACAAACGAATGATCAACTTCTTCCTGTTTCTTTCAAGGTTGCTTTGTCTGAACCCTGCATCTTTTCACACTGTCTAAACTATAAATGCACTTGTAAACTGGTAGAGGTCAGAGTTCCTTTGAGAACCCTCCTTGTGATCACTTGTATAGCTTTAAATGAACCTAGATGGCTCTGCCAGTTCTGATACAACCACAACGTGAAGTTTGATTTCTTCCACAAGGTACATTATAGGATATAGGGACACAGCGGGAGCATGGAGTAACACAGGGAAAAGTATGCTTTTGGTGGTGGGGGATTGGGGAGAGTTGAAGACACATGGTTATGAGTGATTCAGGCTGGTTTGAAAGTATTGGGCGTTGTGATGGACGTGAAAGGGAAAGGGGAAATAGCATGGGAGAAATTGATGGCACGGGTCAAACTGGTGTTGGGGTTGTGGAGCACTAGGGGCCTTTCTTTCAGGGGGAAGGTTTGTCTTGTAAAGCAGGTTCTGTTGCCTATGATTTTGTTTATAGGTGTGGTATACCCACAATGCTGGCTACAAGCCAGGAAAATACAAAGGGAAGTGTCCCAGGGACACCAGGGCTATGGGGAAAGCCCAGGCCAAAACCAAAGGGGAAGAAATCCCGTACTTACCCCTCACAGGAGCCGGAGGTAACAAAGGAGCGCACACCGGGAAACCACCCTCGCGATTCTTTAGCCGTGCTCATATTCAGCCCGGGGGGCACGGGCAGGGGGCAGAAGTCCCCAAAGCCTGTGGGGAAACGCCAAGTCGGGAGTCTGCACCCATGGGTCTGTCTGCCCCAAGCGACGAGAGTTGCTGCCGCTGCGGAAGCGGCGAGAGCCGCAACTACAGAGGAGCCGACAGAGAAGCCGGGGAAAATGCCAGCAGAGAAGCCGGTGAAAGAACTGGCAGCTGAACCTGCGTGAGAAGCTGTGCCAGCAGAGAAGCCGGTGAGGAAGCCGGCAGCAGAAACAGCGTGAGAGCCGGC
>NW_005844442.1:0-1188 GCF_000455745.1 Alligator sinensis | reverse complement strand
ACCGGGTGGGAGAGCTGGCAGCGAAGCTGGTGAGGAAGCTGGCAGCAGAACTGGCGGGAGAGCTGGCAGCGAAGCCAGTGAAGAAGCCAGCAGAGAAGCTGGTGAGAAAGCCGACAGAGAAGCCGGTGAGGAAGTCGGCAGAGGAACTGGTGATAGAGTCGGTGAAGGAACCGGCAGAGGAGCCGGGGAGAAAGCCAGTGAGAGAGCCGGCAAAGGAGCTGCCAGAGGTACCGGTGGGGGAACACTGACAAAGGAGCCGCCGGAGGAGCCGGCCGGGGCTACAGGATTTCAGGGGGGCTCTGAGGCACTGGGTAGTCGCAGAGCTCCTTGAGCTAGGGTGCTACTTCCCTCAGGCTTTCTTGCCCAGGGGGCTATACCTCCCTGGATAGCACGGTGGTGGGGTTTCGTTTTTTACCCATGGTGGCACCACGCGTGTCCGAATAGGATAGGGTCAGCAGGTTTCAAGGGCCTCTTCGCCCTCATACCGGAGCCTAGCCTAAGCCGCCAGGTCCCGTTGAGCTGAGTCTACAGGAAGTCCAAGGGAAGAGACGAGGAGGGGCCAGGAGGAAAGAAGACCGGGAGACCCACAGCAGAAAGTGGCATCTGGCCAGGGTGTAGGGTAGGTTGGAGCCCCATGAGTGCCTGCCAAAGGTGTGACGCAGTGAAGGCTGCTTTGAAGGGGACCCCCACCACTGAAGATCCATTCAAAGTCATGGCAGGGGAGTTTAGGGGGTCTTCCAATGTCATCCGAGGCATCCTCTGGGGTCCTCTTGCAGGACTGGGGCCAACCTGGTCAACTGCCCGGGTGAAAGCGGCTCGAGAACACCTAGTGGAGCAGAGGTGGGCACAGGAAGTTTGCTTATTTTGTGGGAAGAGAAGACAGAGTGGATGGCATGGAGGGAGTTATATAAAGAGGATCAATTAGGGGGATGGGGATTGCCAGAGATAGAGGTTTTTGGTTTTGTGCACTTTTGGAAATTACTGGTGAGAGAGGGAAGGGGTGGGGAAAGTAGCAAGTTTTGTAAACACTGGGCAGGGAGATTTTTATAACAACTGGGATTTTATGGAAATCAGTGGACGGGATTGTGGGCACATTATGCAGCATTATGCAGCATTATGGATTGACAAACTGGGAGGGGGAGGGGTGGGTGGGTTACCAGATAAGAGTAAGGTGCTGAAGGCTGTTAG
>NW_005844441.1:4853-5952 GCF_000455745.1 Alligator sinensis | reverse complement strand
CCCCACGCCAGGATCCAGGAGGAGCTGGGTCGGGGCAGGGGATGGGCACAGGAAGGAGCAGGAAAGGGAGAGGGAGAAAGGGACGCAGGAGAGGAAGGGCCCACGGGGGCCACTGGGGCCAGTCCCTTGTGACCACAGACAGCCACACCATGGATATTGAGCCAAAGGGGCCCACGAGAACATCCACTGTGGTCCCTGCCCCCCTGCACTGCCACAAAGACCTTTGACCCAGGGGAATAACCCACCAGGGTGTAAAACCTACTGTCTGCCCCAGAGCAGGAAAGGCAAGGGCCCCCCAACACCACAGGGTTGGATTTGTTGGGTAAAAGATGCTTCATGACCCCAGTAACTAGAAGGGACAACCCCGCAGTCCTGGCCATCCTGGCCTGGGAGATCACTCCCTCCTTCAGTGCCAGCAGGGACACCAGCCCCCCTGGGCCAACCTCCCTCTGCTACACCATCACCTTCAGTGATCCCCATGCCACAAGGGCAGAGGTCGAAGGGGACTAAAGCATGGGAGTCGAAGGTGACTAAAGCATGGGATGGCTCCTTTGGAAGAGATATTTTGGAGGGGATAGGAAATAGCGGGGCAGTTTGAACCAGGCCCTGGAGCAGGTAAGTGCCAGGCAGCTGGGATGTGGTGTGCAGGGAAGCTAATGAACACTTGTGTATGTCGGCCCATCTCCTTATGTGCATCCTTGCATCCCAACCCTGCTCATGGCAGGAACCTCACTGTCACCTGGACAGGGTGAAATCTCACCTCTGCCCCTTCTCTCCCCCAGGGACTCTGCAATCCAAGCTGGAAAGTGAGAAAGGTGAGTGTTGGAGGCACTATATGTGCTACCAGGAGGATAATTTCAGAGTCACCATAGGGTGAATCTCACCGTCTCCCTCTTCTCTCCCCAGAGGCCCTGCGGTCTGAACTGGAGACCGAGAAAGGTAAGTGCCAGGAACTGTGGGATCTGTAAAAAAAAATTCTGTGACCCTTCCCAACAAAAAAGATGATTGGAGATAGGTCACAGATCAGACAGACATGTGCGCCATCCTGAGCTGAAGGGAAACTCTGATGCTTTGTAACAGCACAGGGAGCCCCTCACTC
>NW_005844441.1:0-3526 GCF_000455745.1 Alligator sinensis | reverse complement strand
TGCACCATTACAGCCCAGTCCTGCTCATGGCAGGAACCTCAGCACAAACTGGACAGGGTGAAATCTCATCTCTAACCTTGCTTTCCCCCAGGACTTCTGCAATCTAAGCTGGAGAGTGAGAAAGGTGAGTGTCTGCGCTCAGCTATATGTGCTACCAAGGGGATGATTCCCAGAGACACAACAGGTTGCCATCTCACCTATATTGCCCTTCTCTCCCCAGCGGCCCTGAAGTCTGCCCTGGAGAGTGAGAAAGGTGAGTGCCAGGGACACATGGGAGGTCTTAAAGAGTTTCAGTGACAATTTATAGGAAAAAAAGTTTACTGGAATTGGGCTAAAGCTGGAGCAGACAAGAGCTCTGACCTGAGCTGAAGGGAGCCCGTGACCCCAAGTAACATCCCTCACAGCACAGGGAGCCCCTCACGCAGCCCAGGGACACGGCTGCATCTACCAGTCCCAGGGGAAGCTGTGCTGAGCTCTTGTCCAGGCACGGAAGAAAGGTGCTTTCTTCAGTCCCGTTAGCTCAGTCAAGCCAGCTCAGGTCTGTGCATGACCTTGCAGGGGACAGAGCCAAGAGCATTCATGTGATTATAGCAGGGCAGGTGACAGCCTGGTTTGATCCCTGCCCAGGACCATCTCCATTTCCACTGCAGACCCCAGCTCTGATGGGGAGGGACTGGGGTCTCCCAGCACTGTGGCTATTAGGCCAGGGCTCCCTGACCCCACAGCCCTGAGCAGCCCTCACCTGCCTGGTCCACATCAATGCAGGAGACAGGGAGACCTGCCCAGCACGTAGCAGGATCCGTCCTCACATGGGATCCCCCGGGCTCTGGCCCTTCCATGACCTGTAGTGGGGCGAGGGGCAGGACTTTACCCTGGAGCACACAACCAACCTTAACTCTGCCCTGTCTGGACCCTAGGTATTAGTCCCACAGCTCTGAAAAGTGCAGGGTTGGGTCTGCAGGTTTCAATCAAGGGATCACGGCTACTGAAAATGGCTCAGGGGTTCCCCTCCCCCCCAGGGTGTCAGGGCAGGGCAGAGATAAGGGGATTTAGGTGCCTTAACTCCATTTCCAGCCTGTAACCTGCTACCGCTTCTCTTCAGTCTCCCCTCAGCTTTGCTGGGGGTGTAACTCTGGGAGGGGGCTGACTCCACCACCCTTGCAGTGCACTGCCCCCATAACTTACGGACAGCTCCTTTCACCCATCTGGAGGGGCAACGGGTTTGGGGACCCAGGTGTGGTGTGGCCAAGGGGACAGTGAGGGACAGCCCCTGCATGCATAGGTAGGAGTGGAAAGGGCATTGCTTGGCGCTCTTCATCACTGTGTCCAGTCTCCACCTGTGTAACACGTCTCTCCTGCTGTTTGTTTCAGAGAGGCGCCGTGCAGACAAAGGTAACTTTTCTTCATGGATTTCCCCGGGGAGGGAAGGGGGAGGTCTCGTGCTGTGCAGCTGGTGTCCCAGCAGCTCTTCAGGGCTCCCTCTGCCTTGGAGCAGAGGCTGTGTGTGATGTGTGCTGAGGAGCTGCCCAAAAACCTCATCCCCCAGCACCCCCAGCTGCTGCTCTGTCCCCCCCGGTGCAGTGCTGCGTGGGAGCCCCAGGGCAGGGCTTGTCTCCACATGCAACGGGCTAAAGGGCAGCATGCATGTGGGGCTGGAGAGGAGGGGATGGCTTCGCTGTGGCAGAAGAGGAGGGATGGTGAGAAATTGGGCTGCCAGGATTTAGAGGCCGGATCATGGAGGAAGGGAGGAGCAGCATTTGGGAGTGGGAGTGTGGGGGGCAGGTGCAAGGAGAGAGGAGTCGGAGCCCCCCCGAGACTGTGGGGCTGAGTGAAGGGAGAAGGGCAATTGAGGGCAGAGCTGTGGAGAAACCCCCAGAAGACAGGAGAGGGAGGAAGAGGAGGCAGGCGCCCTGGCAGAGGTGGTGGAAGGGCAGGCAGGGAGGGTGGAAGGGGAGTGCTCGGGAGCCCAGCGAGGACAAGGCACCTTGCTGGAGAGGGGCTATAAGGGGTGGGGCGTCCTGGAGCCAGGCAGCCGAGCCCGGTGCCCGGGTGTCTGTGCAGAGCCTGGTGAAGAGGATGTCCCCAAGGCAGCCGGGACAGCAGAGCCGGGTCCTGCCCACACAGCACGTGGCCCTGGGCTGGACTCAGCTTGATGCCTGGAGCACAGATCTGCAGGGTCTGTCCATGCCCGCGGGTGGGGAGAGGCAGCTGCACCTGGGCCTGGGCCCGGGCCAGGGAATTTGTGTGGCTCCAGGTTAATTCTCCTTCTCTTTCACTTTGCAGCGGAGTATGAAGCAATGAAAAGTAAGTGCCTTTTACTGCCTCCCTGGCACCCTGACTTCACTGGCAACACCCTGGAACCCAGCCACGCGTCCCTCCCCATGTCCAGGGAGGTCTTGTGACAAGGACACTTCTGTATCAAAGGCTCAATCCTGGGCGCACTCCCAGACCTGCAACCCTTACTCCCTTGGGCCCGGTCTAGCCCCTGTGGCCCCTGTTCCCTTTCCCCTCCCCACACGCTGTGTGACTGGCACTGACTGGCCCAGGGGCCCATAGGTTGGGATCCAAATTCACTGCAGCCCCCACAACCCCCCATGCACCCAATTTCCCTGTTGACCCCTTTACACCCAGCCCTTGTGCCTTCATCCCCTGGAGCCTGTGCAGAGCCCAGCGCTGCCCCTGGCTCCGAGGCGCTAGGCCCCACGTGGGTGCAGGTCCTGTGTCCAACAACCCCCTGAGTGCTGGGACCTCGCGCTGCAGCTGCCTCTGCCCTGAAACCACGACTGACCCCTCAGCCTCTGGTGCCACAAGGCTTTCATAGGATACTTTCCCCAAGGCTGCCAAGGTGTGAGCCTTGTATGGATATGTGATGGTAGAGCACGGCACACAGAGACCTTGCACACAGGGTCTGAACACCCCCTGCTCTTCACTGAACAGCACAGGAGATGCACGTTTCTGGACAAAGATAACAAGGTCTGCACACGTTTTCCTCCTCAGCTGCCTTGGCTCCAGGGAGCATCCTTGGGGTTCGGGCCTCTGGGATCCCTCTTGTCTTTTGAACCATGGAGTCCTTCAGCTCAGCTTTCCTGACCCCAGCTAAGTCTGGAGCCCAGCCTGCCCTCCTGGCCTCTCATCTCTCTCTATCCACAAGCTCACCTCTCCTGCCCAGGCCTGCCTCTGTCTTGCCCCAAAGCCCTGATGAGGCTCTGGCAGTCTGGGCATTGCCCCCAGATCCACTCCCTTCCCAGAGGGAATGGGAAGCTTCAGGCTCAGGGATGGTAGAGAAGCATCCAAGACTCAGGTTAGGGGTCCCAATCCCACAGACTGTACTCAGGCCACATGCCCACTGAAGCCAACATGGCTTGCATCCAGCATGGGACAGATTTGTCAGTAAGGATCATGGCTACTGACCAGCATTGACACCTCAAGAATTTTTTTTGCTGACCATCTACAAACTTTTTACTAACACCCATGCTTTTTATTACTGATGTTTTTACTGACCTGTGCTTTATATAATGTAAATACA
>NW_005844440.1:0-5960 GCF_000455745.1 Alligator sinensis | reverse complement strand
GGAACTATCTCAATTAACAACATTGGGAAAATAGTTGCAGTTGCAGCACTTCAAGAACTGAAAGAGGCAGTTTTTCCAAATGTTGCACATCACTTTCATGACCACAAGTGGCTATGCCAAAGAGGCATCCTGGCACCAAAAATGATGCAGTCAATACCATAAGCAAAGACCTTCTTTCTCAATTGCCTGGCACTGTGCAAAAATACAAGTCAGTGGACACTGTCCCAGACACCACTGAGGCAGTCAACTACCCAACAGAATTTCTCAACTCTCTCAAACCACCAGGTGTGCCTTCACACAATCTGGAGCTCAAGATTGGTGCACCCATCATTGTTCTCAGGAATCTGGACCCACCAGCCCTCTGCAATGGAATGCGATTGGCTGTCAAGAAGCTCATGCCACATGTCACTGAAGCCACCATCATGACTGGCCATGCAGCGGAACAGGATGTCTTCATTCCACACGTTCCAATCATTCCCTCTGACCTGCCAGTTCAATTTAAATGACTCCTGTTCCCAATCCACCTCAGTTTTGCCATGAGCATGGACAAAGCACAGGAACAATCATTCAAAGTTGTTGGCCTCAACCTGAGAAGCCCATGCTTTTTTCATGGCCAACTCTATGTTGGTTTTTCCAGAGTTGGCAATGGCAAAAACCTTTTCATCTTGGCACCAGATGGCAAAACATGCAACACTGCCTATCCTGAAGGTTTACACGGATTAAAAAAGTGTCAAACACCATCATAAACTGGGATAGAAAAATGTAACGTGAAATCCTCAGTGCTATGCTAAAGTTTTACAAAGTAAATAAACAATTCTACCTCACAATTCAGTTGTTTAATACATTTACATGTTTAACTTTTATAGGTTTTTGGTATAACCAAAAGCTCACAGTGTCAAGTTCCATCACACAAGTAAAATAGGGTACAAAACTAAACACATACACACAGCTTATTCATAGAGCAAAATAAGATTAGTAGAGGAAAAAAAATTACAATTTGATTACTGCAACCCGTGCGAAGCCAGGTACTTTAGCTAGTAATAGAATAATAGAAAAGCAGAGAAAAGTACCTATGGAGGTCACATCTAGTCCATCCTGAGGCAGGATTTGTCCTACCCAAACTCAGTCTTTTCTAACATATTAGCTAAGTCTTAGTTACAGTCTTTTCTAACATATTAGTAAAAATACACAGTCAACTCTGACACACAACCACTAGAATAACACTCTAACATGCAGCAGGTAAAGCAGGGGAACAACGGCAGCTAGCATTACAGTGCTATAGGGGTTGTTAAAATTAACCTGTCAGATTAAGACAGCCATGGCCCCTGGTACAGAAGATGGACTGCCCCCTCCTCCAAGCCCATACTAATCTGATCCTGGGGTAAAATTACTTTCAAACCTCTGGTTTTTAGTCCCAGTAAGAGCATTGGCACATCCCAGTCAAAATTCCCAACCTTGGGCTGCAGCCAACACTCAGCGCTTTTGCAGAAGGCACAAAACCACCCAGACCCATGTTGCACCAGGATGAGAAAAACTTCCTTCATAGCCACACATGGCAAGCAGGAAAGCCCAGAAGCATGGGGAATAGTCACAGTAGGACATAGGCATAGCTACCACTGGCATTTTAATAACTAGATTGCCTTTGAGAAAAACAAATAGTTTAACTGAAACGGAAAAAAAGAAATGTGCAAAGTAGAAATCTAAGTGATTTTTAGAAGGCCTCATGCTGCCTGGTTTTCTAATGTTCAGAATGTGTAAAGAAATGCAGGGTCTGCTTCTCCTCTCCTGCCACATTGTAACTTGCCTGTGCAAAGCACAAACAGGTCCAGAAAAGTTGTGTATTGCATCCATTAACTACATCCACATATGCAGGCACAAGCCTTGCATGTCAAACCGTGAGCCACCCTGTTAATTTACAGCACAGTATGGAGTAGGCCTGTGCGAGTCAGCAGCTTCGGAGCTACCTCGGAGATCTGGCCATAGGGTATAATGGGGAATCAATGAAATATCTATAATTTTGTTGCTTTTTGTCCGATTTGGATGAAACTTCCCGGGATGATAGCTTCTCCTGAGAGCATGAAACCCACAAAGTTTTAAGAAGATAGGTGCAGGTGTTTGTGAGAAACTGTACCCCAAATTCTTCAAAGCCAAACTCATGTCACGGCTGTGTGTTACACCACAGGGGGGTGAAAACTGCAGGGGTGGTGGCCCCTGGTGAGGCCACAAAGCCTGCCTAAGAACAAAGATGGAAGTCTCTACTACTCTTTCAGGTAGACAGGTCATCATGGAAACATTCGCTAAAGGAGAAGAATTGTTTGGAATTCCCTCCATGGTTTATCAGTTCAGTGAAGTTTTGTATGCGGATGAGTTATTTCAGAATACAGTTGGTTTTTAGTCACTGGAAACAAACCAAAACTATTCACTATGGCTTTATTACCCATGCCATGTAGATGCCACCAGCATCATACCAATTAATACACAAAACCCTTTTGCAAATTCACCATCTGTTAATGCTGATTTCCAATTGTACACAGATATTATGAAGTTTGATCCTTATTATTAGTCATCCTTAAAAAATTCTGACCCATGTCCTTCATAGCACCTTCTACACACATCAGCTTTCATGGCACAAAAAGCATAGATGAACAATTTTTCCATTGTACAGAATTATTTTTCTATTGTGGTGATTACTTTATGTAAGTGTGCAAAGCAAAATTTACTTCCAACAATATCATGTAATTCTTATGTTGTGAATACCCAAATTGTTATTATAAGACATTATACACTACACCTTTGTCTTTATAATTATTTAGTTCTCGTTGAGAAAATCAGAATACATATATACAATGTACATCTAGAATGTTTGTAATATATATTTTATTACTATACATGTGAAAAATCTGTTATGCCTTCAAATGGTATGCAAAATACAGTTCACAAAAAGTTTTAAAATGGCTGACTATTGATAATCAGTCACTTCAGGATCAGTAGCCATCATTACCAATCCTAAAGAAGAATTAACTAGATCTTACTGTAATCCATTCTTGTTTAAAATAAATAAATTTCTGCTAACTGAATACAATGCATTCTTAATCTGAAATAAGACCATCCACCCTCAGACTGGAATAAAAATGATTAACAGCATGAATTAAAACTATGCTAGGTATTGGAAGCAAGTTTGCCTGGTGACTCACATGTACTCCCTCCACCCGGATCCCCTTCCTCCTTTCTCCCGTTATCCCACTGATTGTAGTTCTGTCTCTCCACAACACTTTTGGGCTTCCCAAAATGTGACTCAGGTACAGTACACAGCACACCAAGCATTGACCTACCTGCCTGGGTATGACTGTCCATCACCAGCTTTGAAGGCAACCCAGCTACTGCAGGAAAGTTCAGGTTAGTATAAATTATATTTTCCAATATTCTCCTTCTTCCTTCCTTGTTACCCCTCTTGGCTACTTCCGGAATGTGACTCCAGTCTGGGTATGACTCAAAAAACATTCTGCTAAAACTATCTTGGTTTCCTGTGCTCAAGTAGGAAGTGCTGTCCTTTTCATGCTTTGATATTTGAATATTATAGCAGCAGTCTGCAGAAAGAGGAAATCTAGTTTGACCCTGATCTTTTTACAGAACATAATCAGAAGGAGTGTTGTTAGAAAGAGAATATTTCAGATCTTTGGTTGCCTCTTTTATGGCATTATTAAAAAGGGCTGATTTTCTTGAACACACTGGAAAAAAATGCATGACATTATGTCTTACTCAGACTCTGCACTTCCACTCGGTCTCCTTTTCAATGGATCAGCCCAGCCCACAAATATATAAGTGAAGGCCATGTGAGGCAGGGTAATTCTTCCAGAGGAGTGCTCCCAGGATGACTTGTTTTCACTGCAGGTCAACTGCAAGTCAACCATGGCCAGACTCATACAGCATAAGGAATACCAGTACTTTCGTTGGCAGGTGGTGGCAATTATACGGATGTTATATGGAGCTAGGAGCTACTGTTAAAGGTAGGGCCTTGGCTTCTTGCTACTCCTGTAGTTAGACAATTTCAGGGCTACCACCTTCCCTCCCTGCCTTGCTAATTGTTACCAAAGGGCAAAATGCATTGCATCTGTGAATGATGAATCCTTCCCTTGTTGTGTGCTTATGAAGTCCAAGGAAAGATGAATTTGGACTATGGGCAAGGATACTGGGTACATGCCAGAGTCTGGAGGAATGCAATTATTGTGTGTAAATTTTGGGGAGTGAAGTGTGAGTGAAAAAGGGACAGGTAGAGCCATTTTGTGTGTGTGTTGTAATCTGCCCCTCTTCCAGGACTATCTGATCTTTATTGCTGTCCCCATAATACAGCTTTCTGGTCCTGTTCAGTAGGTCTGGAGGACCAGGGCTCTATGAAGAGTCCACAGAAAGGATTACTGTTTAGTGTGTGTGGGGGCGGGGGGGCTAAAAATTGAGAATCAGTCACTTTAGAGTAAGTAGCCATCATTACCAATCCTAAAGAAGAATTACCTAGATCTTACTGTAATCCATTCTTCTTCAACAAAAATCAATTTCTGCTAACTGAATACAATGCATTCTTAATCTGAAATAGAGCATCCACCCTCAGACTGGAATAAAAATGATTAACAGCATGAATTAAAACCATGTTAGGTATCTGGAAGCAAGTTTGCCTGGTGACTCACATGTACTCCCTCCACCGGGATCCCCTTCCTCCTGTTATCCCGCTGATTGTAGTTCTGTCTCTCCACAACACTTTTGGCTTCCCAAAATGTGACTCAGGTACAGTACACAGCACACCAAGCATTGACCTACCTGCTTGGGTATGACTGTCCATCACCAGCCTTGAACTCAACCCAGATACTGCAGGAAAGTTCAGGTTGGTATAAATTATATTTTCCAATATTCTCCTTCTTCCTTCCTTGTTACCCCTCTTGGCTACTTCCGGAATGTGACTCCAGTCTGGGTATGACTCAAAAAACATTCTGCTAAAACTATCTTGGTTTCCTGTGCTCAAGTAGGAAGTGCTGTCCTTTTCATGCTTTGATATTTGAATATTATAGCAGCAGTCTGCAGAAAGAGGAAATCTAGTTTGACCCTGATCTTCTTATAGAACATAACCAGAAGCAGTGTTGTTAGAAAGAGAATATTTCTGATCTTTCATTGCCTCTTTTCTGGCATTATTAAAAGGACTGATTTTCTTGAACACACTGGAAAAAAATGCATGGCATTATGTCTTACTCAGACTCTGCATTTCCAGTCGGTCTCCTTTTCAATGGATCAGCCCAGCCTGCAAATATACAAATGAAGGCCATATGACGCAGGGTAATTCTTCCAGAGGATTTCTCCCAGGATGACTTGTCTTCACTGCAGGTCAACTGCAAGTCAACCATGGCCAGACTCATACATCATAAGGAATACCAGTACTTTCGTTGGCAGGTGGTGGCAATTATACGGATGTTATATGGAGCTAGGAACTACTGTTAGAGGTATGGCCTTGGCTTGTTGCTACTCTTGTAGTTAGAAAATTTCAGGGCTCCCTCCTTCCCTCCCTGCCTCACTAATTGTTACCAAAGGGCAAAATGCACTCAATCTGTGAATAATGAATCCTTCCCTTCTTGTGTGCTTATGAAGTCCAAGGAAAGATGAATTTGGAGTATGGGCAGGGATACTGGGTACATGCCAGAGTCTGGAGGAATGTAATTATTCTGTGTAAATTTTGGGGAGTGAAGTGTGAGTGAAATAGGAACAGGTAGAGCCATTGTGTATGTGTTGTAATCTGCCTCTCTTCCAGGACTATCTGATCTTTATTACTGTCCCCTTAATACAGCTTTCTGGTCCTGTTCAGTAGGTCTGGAGGATCAAGGGCTCTATGAAGAGTCCACAGAACGGATGACTGTTTAGTGTGTGTGTGTGGGGGGAGGGGGTGGTGCCAAATATATGGCCCTGGTGAATGTGGGTCA
>NW_005844439.1:3917-5984 GCF_000455745.1 Alligator sinensis | reverse complement strand
AGGACCTGGACACCAGGGAAGCCTGCCCCTGTCCTGTACTTATGCAGGTGGGCCCTTCTGCCCACAAGGGTGGGAGCGAGGCATAATACGGTATGTTGGGGGCGGGGGTGTGTGGCAGAGACGCCTCACTCCCACCCTCGTGGGCAGAAGGGCTAGGTGGGGCACAATCCATTGGTGGGCACCGCAGGCCAGATGAAAGTACCTGGTGGGCCAGATCTGGCCTGCCAGGCATATTTTGCCCATCCCTGCTCTAAATGATGGTAGTTCAGAGTGCACTGAAATGTTAGGGAAATGTAAGGGGGAGCAGGAAAGTACCAGAATCCCTGCAAAAATAAATAGTAAAACCCTTTTCGAGGCACAAAAAAAAAAAAGGAAAGTAAGAAAACAGAAAACTGACATTTTCACATAATGACTAGGGTCTGAGGTTTCAGAGATGAATAATCAAGCACTGACAGTTAACAATAAGTGGTAATTATGGTTTACGAAAGCATTTACATAGCATGTGTCTTTTAAACCGATATAAAAACTAGTTACCTTTTCATTTAACTATTTTCCGGTTTCTTCAATAAATGCCGTCAACCAAAGCTCTTATTTCACATGGTTTGACAAGGTTCAGTTTCAAATGTCAGGGATCTATAGATATTTGTTTCTCTTCCATTCATTTCTCAAAAAGAAAAGGGGGAAAAAAAGGAAAGATGAGACTTTATTTTTAAATACTTTGATCTCATTTAAGCTGTGATGACATGGACAAAAAGGTACTGAACTGTTTCTGGACAAACATAGAAAAAACATCATGAACATTACGAATAAAGGAAACTGTAGTTGGCTAAACATCTGTCATGAAAAATAATCCCCATTTTTCACCATTTCTCAGAAGCATTCTTATGAAATCTCCTCTCCAACAGATGTTCAAACAGCAAGGAAGGACATGGTTCAAATCTATTACGTGGTTTCTCAGCAGCTAGGCCATTATTCTTTCCTAAATATCTGACCATTAATCACTGCTGCATACCACCTTCTCACATCTAGGTGGTATTTTTGGACAATGGAAAGCAGTGACTTCCCTCCAGGTTCTGGTCTTCACTCAGCACTTCCACATGTACTTATTCAGCAAGATGGAAGCAGTTGTCTAACCCCGCTGTTTTAACAGTGCAAAAAATCTATCATTTTTATGTTTAACTGATTCCAACAATCATAAGAAAGTAGGGCTAGAAGATCAAAAGGCTTGGAAAAAGTCTAGTAAGTGTGCAATGAAGGCTTTTGAGGAAAGAAGAGGCCAAAATGCAGAGGAAAGAAGAAACTTGAGGAAGAACCTGCACCACATTCAGGACTTCTAGATACAAACATCACATGCAATACATGTGGAAGGGGCTGTCATTCAACAACTGGGCTCTACAGCCACACTCAGATGTTCAATGAACTGATGCCTGATTCAGCGCATATCTATTGTCTCATGAAACAGAGAGATGCCTATACTACTACAGCTGGAAGGGACCTCATGAGTTTATCTAGTCCAGCCTCCTACTCAAGTGGGAGCATCCTCGACTAAACCATCCCAGCCAAACATCTGTCCAACCTGCTCTGGAAAGTTTCCAAGGCAGGAGGCTCCACAGCTCCTCTAGCTCAGTGCCTGGCCCAATGCTTGCTTGCTCTCACAGTCAGAAAGTTCCTCTTCATCTCCAGCTTGACCTTCCTTTGCTACAGCTCCTGGCCATTGCTCCAATCCTGTCCCCTACGGCTACAGAGAATACAGTCTCTCTCTGTCCTCTCTATCATCGCCCTGCAGGTATTCGAAGACATACCCAATCCCCTGTTCCCAGACTAAACCACCCTAGTTCTTGCAGCCTTTCCTTTTTCTTCCTTCTCCAGCCCCTAAACCAGTGGTCTCCACCCTTTTTATGGTGCAGGTCACTTTTGTAAGTAAAGGGCACCCCAGGATCTACAGCACCCCTGCCCCAAGCCACCCAGGCTCTGACCCCACTGACCTAGCCCGGCCCAGGCGGCAGGGGGCATGGCTCAGCCCAGCCACGGGCGCCCTGCCGCTTCTTCTGGAGCCTCTGGCAGACC
>NW_005844439.1:0-1328 GCF_000455745.1 Alligator sinensis | reverse complement strand
TAGGGAGAATCTGTCTGTTGCACAAGCACTTGCATCCAGCACAACGCTGGGCTCTAGGAAATCTGAGTGGGTAATGGGAATAAGATTGTGACCCTGATTGAATGGTGATTTGGAATTGGTCCAGGGCAAATTCTGAAAGCACATGCAGCCGCCCCGAGACGTACGCGAGCCCGGTTTGGGCGATGACCGGCGCAACTCGAATGCAAGGGTGCGTGGTGAAAGAATAGTCACTGGGAGCCAAGGTTGAGAGACAAAATCAACCCTTCCCTCCTCCGCAGTGAACTTTTCACTGGTCCCTCTCCCTCTTGTTTTGTTTTGTGTCTTGTGTCCCCTCCTCCATTCATGAGCTGCTATAGATCCGCTGCCTGAAGGTATGTAGCCTCAGTCATCAGACGGGGCTACGAGCAGGTTTCTGTGACTTCAGTGGAGTCCTTTTGTTGTTCCCCCACCCTTATTCTACCGTGTAGATAAATGGTCTGTTTATGAGCCGTTGCCAAATCCACAACTCATCTCGGCAGCATTGCAGGCTGAGGTTCGGATCAGCACGCACTTCCTCAATAAGCCATTCCCTTGTCTTGTCTTTCCCTGTGTGATTGTGAAATGGGTACAGGACAGTCAAAGCAAGTGCCAGTCCCCTCTAAGGGAACTCCGGCGTACTATATGTACACACATTATTCTCCCGAGACTTGCAAGTACCTGGATAAATGGTACTGGTAAACCAGGGATGATCCTTCCAAGCAGTTCCCCGAGGAAGGCACATTCAATCTAGATAAAATAGTGCACTTTAGAGGGACATTACAGTCCCGTGGATCCAAAACTCCTCAATGCCAGTGGAACGCATTTTTCAATTGGTATGAAGAGATGTCAAAAAGATGCACTGAGTCTCAGACCAAGAGCCTGAAAGACTCACAGAAAAAATTTAAACAACAATCGAAGGAAACACGGGAGAAATTGGCCGCTCCCCTAAATTCAAACTGCAGTCCATTATACCCAGTATTGAAAGGGGTACCCCCACTAACTGAACCTCCGGAAGACGTATTAGACTTTTGTATCAATCCAGCCTTAGCTGAAAATCCAGCCCCATCTGAATCAGAAAACAAACCAAGCCCGTCAGCTCCCCCTCCAGGTTATTCTCCACCTTCCTCCATCTCAGAACCACTGCCACATCCCAGCACCTCAACGCCCTGGCAAGTCACTGAGCACACTCCAACTTCAGTTCACCTGGAAAAGGTATTGGGAAAGGAGGACTACGAAACTCCGACGCCTGCCTCGCCTAAGATACCCTACAATCTCAGAGGTAGCATCCGTAGTGGCCAGGGAGCCTTCCA
>NW_005844438.1:1837-5985 GCF_000455745.1 Alligator sinensis | reverse complement strand
CCTACACTAAGAGCAATGATGTGGCTTCTTCCCTTTGTGCATGAGCTGGTGCCGGGCCAGGCTGGAGAGGACGCTGAAACTCAGAGCACTGATATGGCTTCTCCCCTGTGTGGACACGCTGGTGCCGGGCCAGGCTGGAAAGGATGCTGAAACTCTTCCCACACTCAGAGCACTGGCATGGCTTCTCCTCTGTGTGGATGCACTGGTGCTTGGCCAGGAAGAAGGCTTGGGTGAAGCTCTTCCCACACTCAGTGCACTGATATGGCTTCTCCCCGGTGTGGATGCGCTGGTGACGGGCCAGGCTGGAGAGGAGGCTGAAACTCTTGCCACACTCGGAGCATTGATATGGCTTCTCCCCAATGTGGACACGCTGGTGTTGCGTCAGGTGGGAGGAGTGGGTGAAGCTCTTCCCACACACAGAGCACTGATGCATCTTCACCCCTGTGTGGCTGCGTCGGTGCTGAGCCAGGCCGGAGGAGCAAGTAAAGCTTTTCCCACACTCAGAGCACTGATATGTTTTCTCTCCCGTGTGAATGAGCTTGTGCTTGGCCAGGGAAGAAGAATAACTGAAGCTCTTCCCACACTCAAAGCACTGATATGGCTTCTCTCCCGTGTGAGTACGCTGGTGGCAGGCCAGGGAGGAGGAATAACTGAAGCTTTTCCCACACTCAGAGCACTGATATGTTTTCTCTCCCGTGTGAATGAGCTTGTGCTTGGCCAGGGAAGAAGAATAACTGAAGCTCTTCCCACACACAGAGCACTGATATGGCTTCTCCCCTGTGTGGACACACAGGTGCTTGGTCAGGTGGGAGGAATAAATGAAACTCTTCCCACACTCGGAGCACTGATATGGCTTCTCTCCCATGTGAATGCGCTTGTGCTTGGCCAGGGAGGAGGAATAAGTGAAGCTCTTCCCACACTCAGAGCACAGATATGGCTTCTCTCCCATGTGAATACAAGCTAGCTCAGAAGCATAACTGAAGCTCTTCCCACACTCAGAGCACTGATGTGGCTTCTGCCCTGTGTGGATAACCCGGTGTTGGGCCAGCTTGGAAGAGGAGATGAAGCTCTTCCCACACACAGAGCAATGATGTTGCTTCTCCCATGTGTGCATGCACCTGTGCCGGGCCAGGCTGGAGGTTTGCCTGAAGCTCTTCCCACACTTTGTGCAGCAGTGTGGCTGCTGCATCCTCCGCACACAACGGTGCTGGGACAGGCCTTGCCAGCTAATGAAGTTCTTCCTGCACTTTTTGCATTGGTGTGTCTTCCTCCCCAAGTGCATGCGCCGGTGCTGAACCAGGGAGAAGAAATGGGTGAACGTCTTACCACACGTGACACAGCGGTACTGACACTTCTCCCTTTGCACATCATGGGTTTTGAGCAGCTCCAAGCTGCGCACAAAGCTCTTCCCCCTTTTGGTGAAGCGGTGGGGGAGCTGTCCAGAATGGATCTGGTGGTGAGCAGCAAGGGGCAAGAGGCAGGAGAAGCTCTTCCCACACGTGGCGCGTACATGGGGCTTCTCCCCAGTGTGCCTTATCTTGTGCAGAGCCAGGCACGAGGGGAAGCTAAAGCTTTTCCTGCACTGAGGGCAGGAGTGGCCTCTCCCACTGGGCTTGGCAGTGAGCTCCTGCTTCCCTCTGAGGCCCCCCACACTGTCTTGGTTTGCATGCAGGCTCTCTCTCCAGTGCACCTTTGCTTTCTGCCTCTTCAGCTGTCTCAGCACCACAAAGAGGGCTTCTTTCCCCTCTTCACTCCAATGCCCAACTAGAGATGGGAGCATGTTCACTGCTACAGTCTCCTGCTTTGGGGGCATCCCCTGACCCTTGTGCCATTGGTCCTTCTCTGGGCTCAGGGAATACACCTCGCCCATACTCCCCAGGGAAGCCCATGGTGGCTCCAGCTTTCCAGGCCCTTCCTCAGGAGCCTGCTCCTCAGTTCTGCTCAGCAACCACGCATGTCCTGCATGGGAGGAAGAAACACCAGATTAGTCCCTGCCCTGCTGCCAAGGGGCAAGCACTGCTATTCCTTCTGCTGGGATGGGCCTCAGAGCAGGGCATGACTTGGCACTTGTGTTTCCTCGAGAAAACTAGGTCTTTTGGCCACAGTCCCAAGTGCCCAGGGTGAGGCAGTGCCAGGTCCCTGTCCCAGTCTCATCTTCCCTAGTCGGTGGAGTTAGGAGGCAGACTCTCAAGGTTTCTGGCCCAGATCTCAGCCCCATCACCTCAGGCCCTGATCCAAAAAACATGCGGGAGATGTGCGTTTGGACGGTACCTGAATAGGTTCACGTTTTAAGAGGATGAGAATGAGACCAGAGGGATCTGCTAAAAGGAAAAATGAGGCTCTCAAAGGGCTGCTGTATCCCACAGCACTGGTGGGTCCAGGGGCGGATGGTGAGCAGCCAGGGGCAAGAGGCAGGAGAAGCTCTTCCCACACGTGGCGCGTACATGGGGCTTCTCCCCAGCGTGCCTTATCTTGTGCAGAGCCAGGCGCGAGGGGAAACTAAAGCTTTTCCTGCACTGAGAGCAGGAGTGAGCTCTCCCCCTGGGCTTGGCAGTGAGCTCCTGCTTCCCTCTGAGGCCCCCCACACTGCCTTGGTTTAAATGCAGTCTCTCTCTCCAGTACACTTTTGCTTTCTGCCTCTTCAGCTGTCTCAGCACCACAAAGAGGGCTTCTTTCCCCTCTTCACTCCAATGCCCAACTAGAGATGGGAGCATGTTCACTGCTACAGTCTCCTGCTTTGGGGGCATCCCCTGACCCTTGTGCCATTGGTCCTTCTCTGGGCTCAGGGAATACACCTCGCCCATACTCCCCAGGGAAGCCCATGGTGGCTCCAGCTTTCCAGGCCCTTCCTCAGGAGCCTGCTCCTCAGTTCTGCTCAGCAACCACGCATGTCCTGCATGGGAGAAAGAAACACCAGATTAGACCCTGCCTTGCTGCCAAGGGGCAAGCACTGCTATTCCCTCTGCTGGGATGGGCCTCAGAGCAGGACTGGACCTTGGCACTTCTGTTTCCTTGAGAAAACTAGGTCTTTCGACCACAGGCCCAAGTGCTGGGGGTGAGGCAGTGCCAGATCCCCGTGCCAGTCTCATCTTCCCTAGTCGGTGGAGTTAGGAGGCAGACTCTCAAGGTTTCTGGCCCAGATCTCAGCCCCATCAGCTCAGGCCCTGATCCAAAAAACATGCGGGACATGTGTGTTTGGACTGTACCTGAATAGGTTCACGTTTTAAGAGGATGAGAATGAGACCAGAGGGATCTGCTCAAAGGAAAAATGAGGCTCTCAAAGGGCTGCTGTATCCCACAGCACTGGTGGGTCCAGGGGCAGATGGTGCTGAGCCTCCACCTGACTGGGCTGACATGCTCCACAAGCGCCAGTGCTTTGGTGAGACCAATCTGCAATGCTTGCCCTTGATCTCTGGCAGTCCCGAAAGCAGCATCTGGGTACAAGGGTGAACAGCCTCGGGGTGCATTTCTGGGGCTTGTCACCAGTCAGGAGTGTGTGCTGAGCACTGCCTTACACTGCCTGGTAGCAAAACCCATCATGTTTCATGCATTATCCCTCCAAGAAATGCTCTGGGAGTGGAGGATTGAGAGCATTGAGCTCCCTCCTCCCTGTTTCTGGGGCAATGTCTGGTGCCGGGAATGAGCCCATGGAGCTTTCCTCTGCTAATGAATCCCAGGCAGCCTCCACATCACAGACAGCTGCACTGGGGCAAAGGCCTTGGCACAAACCCGCACACGGACTCTGGGCTGAGCCTCAGGCTTTGTGACACTCGGGGCCCCAGAGAGGAAATGGGACAGGACAGATTCGGGTGCAAACAGTGGGGGATTCATTTCCCCCCACAACATGAAATCTTCTGAATCCCACCCACTCCACCCACCCACTTCATGCAGCCTGAGACCAGGATTACACACTTCTGGTGTTCCAGGTCAACCAGACCAGGAGACACGAGGGACAGCCCCAGCCTCTCTCTTGTACAACAAGAACGGCTTCGGGGGTGAAAAAGCCCAGATGTGAGAGACTGCCCATGAGGGGTGAAGATAACCAGGGCAGAAGAGCTTAAAGATTAGTCCTGGGTAAGGCCCAAATACTATACCTTCCTGGGACTGGTTAGTGTGGTGGAGGTACTTGTGGCAGGGGGGGCTCTTCG
>NW_005844438.1:0-1724 GCF_000455745.1 Alligator sinensis | reverse complement strand
AAACCCCTGGTGAAAGCCAAGGAGGGAAAGTGTGTGGCAGGGTACACCTTGCAGCAGCTGTCACTTGATACAGAGAAGATTACAAAAATAAAAACAGCCTCTGGAGCTGCAAAGAGGGCAATCTGTGAAGGCGCTCCAGCAGGGCCAGGGCCAGGGCGACGGTTCAAACCAGCCACAGTGTCAAAATGATCCCATGAAACGAACCAACTTAAAGGGGGTTTAGCTCTTCCCTTTTTTTGTCTTTGTGTTTTCCAGGATGTAGACCAGCAGTGAACCATCAAGAAGTTCCCTTGGTACAAAGAAGAGTCGAGCTTCACTGCGTTCTGCATAGTCATTGTCTTGCTTGCACGGCTGTGTTTGTGTCCCGTTATTGCTGTAAGTGGCTGGGGTGTTAACTAAGTGGCTGTGATGTTAACTATGCTACACAAGGAAAGGTAAGCACAACTTCTGGATGGGTTCTGGAATATCTGCAAAGTGGCTACAGAAAATGGTACATCCCTGGAGCATGGCCTCCTGGGCCTCAAACATATCAGTCACGTTTGTTTATATTCTCATTCTTTTGTTCCTTTCCTTTTGACCCTTAGCATCTCTCCAGCATCTTGCAGGGCAGAGGGGCACTGGGAGTGCTCCCGTGGCACCAAGCAATTCTTTTGAAACAACAAGGAAAGTGTTGCCCATTATATAGAAAGGGCAGAATTCCCGAGAACATGTGTGATCCCCAAAACCCTGATCATGGGGTGTTTGTCTGATCCAGGAAGCCATCATAAATATTAAAGAAAACCATTATTTGAGTACTGGTAGAGATTAAAAGACTTAGCCATAATTATTCCTGGTGAAAAACTGTTCGGCTGGTAAGGAACTTGAGGATTAGGCAACGGGAGCAATTTAAATTTGAATAGCAGGAAAGCCAGAAACAAAACATCTCCCACACTCAGCCGGCACCACTAAAGGTTGCTTCTGTAATGCCTAATGAAGCCACTTGTCAGGTCATATTACAAGGACAAAACTTGTAATAATTACTATTAATGTTTACTTGATATTATACCAGCAAGGGGCCATGTCAAACATTGGGGGTCTTTGACAAAAACAATCCTGTTGGTAACAGTTTCCACGGTTTGACTTTCAGGGGGTGGAACAACACCTGTCTGCACACATGACAGCATAAGCTATTTGAGGCCAGCACCCTGAAATGGCAGCACAGGGCAGGTCTGCAGTTTCCAGGCTCCCTTTCACCCTGGGCATGGAGCATTTGTGAGAGGGGAGTCGGGTGGAGGGGACAGCCACAACTCACCTGGCAGCACGTCCTCTGACTTCTGCATTTCCCCACGATCCTCATCATCACGGACCCAGAGCTCCACCTGTCCTCGATGGATGCAGCAGATTAAGTCAGGGGCAGGGCCTTGATACCCTGTTTGGGCAGCGGTTAAAGAGAGTTTATCCACTGGTACTGGATGCAGAATAAGCAACTGAAATTTGGGGAATGAAGCCAATGAACTCAAGGATTATACAAAGGACTTGAAGGACAAGGGAGGACGGACATTTAGGCTGAAAGGGAAGGCATAGCAGGGGGAAGAGGATGGTCCTTTTCAATCAGGTAGTGGACATGTGATCATAGGAAGCAAACACCAGTGCAATTCCAGGCAAATGAGTGGAAATGAGTTTGGACAGGACACACCAGGCAAGAGAGGGGGGGAAATAAGAATAACTGCCCAAGGAACAGCTGT
>NW_005844437.1:0-6000 GCF_000455745.1 Alligator sinensis | reverse complement strand
AACAGTTGTGTCACTTGCAGACAATTCCTCCACTAAGTTTTGAGTGAAAATATAGGTGGAACGAGAGGAGGTAGCCCATAAGAGTAGCACAACGTGATGTACCTGAGTGTTGTATAGTGCTGCTCATGGAGAAGTACTACAAAGCACTTTACAGCTGATTAATCTACATGAGAAAATCCAAGTCAAGTATGTAGTTTGCAGCAGATCCTTGAGATAGAAGATGTAGCACAAAAGAGGGCGTGATAGTCTAGTTTGGGGAAATGACTGTGTAAGGGAACTGGGAGGCTCAAAAGAGACCTTAATTGTTTTATTTGAGAGAGAAGCATCCTAACAGGGGGGGGAAAAAGATAAGGTTTCAGATAAGATTTGAAAAATGGCAAGTCGGTCAGGTATGGTAAGAAAGAAGGCTAAAGCAGGTAAGACCTGCTTAATGCACTGAACTTTGTTGTAGGAGCTTGTCCTAAAAAGATTTGTCATTACGGTTCATTTTGTCCCATCAGTTAAGGAGATGGGTAATCTGGAGATCCCCTGTTGTTCTCTGTCCTCTGCCAGTCCCCACCATCTTTAATCAACAGCCTGGGGCATGACATCCCCTGGGATCCCGGAGAAGGGACTCCTACGCCAGCAGCCTGGTCACAGGGGACACGGTCCCTTTTCTATTCAGAGATTCAAAGTGGATTAAGTTGGACAGAAGCCTACACCGTTAAATTCACACCCTACCTTAACCTGAATGACTTTCAAGTGTTGCCCAGCCATGCACACGCCAGGATGAGGATAGCAGAAGACAGCCACAGCCCTGTTCTGTTGTCCAGGTAAGACCTGTGCATGTAGCTAACCTCAGGACAGAGGATTCATGAACATGAGCCACAAATGCTTTTACCCCATATCATTGCAGCTTCTGCAACCTGACTGATTGCCTAAGCAACCGGAGAGCATATCATTTCTTTGGTCCTATAAATATCTCCATGTCATTATATTTTAATTTACCGTTGTTATGTTTAAAGACCAATAAATGATCCTGCTATAGCTAGTAACTAGACTTGATAAACATTTTAAGGGTTGGGGGGGGTTTTTGCCATTCAAAAATATATATATATTTTTGACTGGCTTTGGGAATAGTAGAGATTTTCAAATTCTCCAGATTCTGATGAGACATACTTGACCAAAAATAATTCTGAATTTCTCTCATTCTCTCAGCTCTCTTAGATCTACTAATAAAGGAAATCTTCCAACACTTGATAAGAGCCATATATCATTGTATGAGGACAGTTTTCTGGCATTTGACAAGAGCACAATGGTCAGATGTTGCCATCCACTTACCGTCTCATGTGTTTGCATGCACCAGTGTTACATATTTTATACACACAGCCACACGCACACACACATGGGTATTTCTTCTTTTCGTGCTAAGTATTGCCATTAGTTGTAAATGAATCTTATTTCACCCATGGTTTTACCACAGTCAGAAGACTTAAACTTCCGTCTCTGTGTAAATGAAAAGTTCTGTAACTACTTTTGAATATTAAGTTTTGCTTGAGTTTGTATTTCATCTATCATAAAAACTGACAGCTATTCTTTCCGAGTAAAGCAGTCTTCAGAATTTCTGCATGAACATTTTAGTTCTTACTAAGTTTATCAGTTTTAGGTGTTTTCTGAATGACCTCTAGATGGGGGACAGATTTATTCATATATGATATAAGCACAAAACTCAGTTATCTGATGACACACTGAGATTTTAGTACAGTTCAAAAAAATATCTTCACAAAAATTCCCCCCACCCTTGGTTGGAAAACTGTTTTTTAGTTCTTGGCAATCTAGGTTTTCCATTTTGTAATGTAAACAACTTTTTTTTTGTTCCCATAAAAGATACCCCCCAACTTCACATCTTGGTAAGTCAGCCAGCCAGCTCTTCCAAAAATGGTACTAAATGAGCTAGCTGACATGAGCAGGATCCTGTCTTCCCATGTAGGGCCTGAGTCTGCTGCCATCAAAGTCAAGAGAAACCTCCAGCTGCTTTTAGTCAGTTCAGGATCAGGCCGCCTGGGAAAAGCATTTCTCTGGAAGTTCTGCCTTTAAATATTCAGAGTTACTGTGATGATGTGAACTCCATGTATCACAAACTTGCTACCCCTGTTTATCTGTCATGTAAAAAATGTCATTTTAAAAACCTTGACCAATTCTTCATCACAACCCACCATCATCTGTCAAAAAGTACTTATAAATATGTATAACTATATATTTTTCTCTCTTTCTTTCCCCTTTTTGCAAGGAGAGGGTATCAATGCTACAATTAATTAGGCTAATTTGCATCACAGACTATACATAATTAATTTGTTTGTTAAAAGCTTTCAGCATTTTTTACAGGAAGTGCAAGAGATCATTGATGAAGTTTGAAGAAGTAATTAGCAATAACAGATGTCAATGCACGTAATTGTAAAATGATAGCAAAGAAGCCACCAGTGAAGAGTCTAATTCCACAACAATTAGAGGTTGGTTTTTTTTAATCAAGTCCTCCACTTAATGGCATTTTAGATATCTGTGAGCACTTATTCTTTCTTTTTCTGAATATAGCTTCACTGTTAACCAAGGGTCTCAGCTTTTTTCTTTTTACTCCTACAGCTTTGATTATTATTAGACTTACAAAAATAAACCAATGTATACTTCTATAGGACCAAAATGTGACATTTAGCAATGAACTGTATTAGTGGCCGGTAAAGACATAAGATATGCAATAGTGAGCCCCAGAAGGGAGTGAGACTCAAAATACAGTCCCTGGGCTAGAAAGCATTTGGCCACAAAATGAGAAGTAGAACTGCATCAGGATGTAAGAGGAGGAGTCTCTTGTCTACCCTCTATCCACGAGCTGATGGAACTGATGTGGATCACAATACATTCAATACTGTGCTGCTGACTGCCACGGCAGTGTCTAGAAGAGATCATGAAGGAGGAAAAATACAGTCCCCAAACTCACAATTTTTGCAAAACATTTGCCAATTAACTTTGCGAGCTATATTTTCTGTCTCTGCTGCACTCATTTCCAACAAGCTATGTTGCTTCCACCAATGCTGTAAATTTTAAGCAAATACATTGGTGAATAATATCAAAAAAACAGATCTCAGAATTTCACTGCATGTTTCCAGCCTGAAAATCTGATTCCTGAGGCTCGTGATCTTCCAACAAAGAAAAAACCAACCAGAACATATTATGTGACCAATACAATTCAAGTGTTAGTTGATATCACTAGATAGTTAATATCAAATTCACCCCGTGAATGATTTTTGCATAACCTGCAGGTGAAGACTCAGCTATGGAAGACATTCAGCAAGTAATTATGGATCACAAACACATTCAGAGAATCACAGTCCCTTTACAGTCAATTCATGTACAGCAAAAGTGCAACTCATTAAATAAACTGCTTATTGTGAATTATGCATTCATAGTGAATCAACATAATGCTACTTTCCAATTTAATTAGAACATTTCCCAGGGACCTTGTAGAGTTTTACTGTGAGGGTAGCTACACTTATTCCTGTTTTACTGAACGAGAAGTTGAGATGGGAAGAGGTGAATGCAAACTTGCCCAGAGACTGAGCAAAGAAGTAGCACGTAACATGACTTTCATGTGACTCCCACGCTTCTGCTATAATCATTAGACATTAGACTGTCCCTGGGCGCGATTACAAAGCTAACAAATACTGTGGCTATACACAACTCCAGGCATTTGTTTCACAGGGGCTCATACTGTCTTCAGTTTCAAATCATGCCCTACTTTTCCCAGATTCCACTCGGAGTTGGCTGGTTTGCACTGACTCAAAGCAAAACTCAGCTAAAAGCAGCAAATTTCACAGGTGTGGACTGCTCCATACATCAATGCTAATTTGGGCCAGATTCACTACTCTAAATAAACCTTTCCATGAACCTTTCCGGAGTGTCAGGAAACCCGAAAACAACTCTGCTTCCTCCACTACTCAGTGTCTCCATAAACATTTTGCACAATTTACTAGGTCCACGGGCCAGCCTCTGTAATACATTGCTTCCCACATACCTGGCACCTCTGGCATTGCTGGCTCCCTACAAAGTTTCTTTTCCAAACAGCATGCCAAGTAACCTCACAACTTGTTCTTATATTCTCGAACTACATAGTGCATTCAACAGTAACATGTAAAGATATCTCCGTTGTCATTTTATTTTTATATATACATTTCTGTAGTACCTTTCAACGCCATATGTGGGCATGTTTCTTAAAGAGGAAATAGAAAGACCAGGCAGAAGCAGGTAGGCAAAACCAACATAAAAGGATTCCCCTCCTAAGAAGAAACTGTAGTTACATTCAAAATGCACTAATAAAATGTGTAAGCCAAGTGACCAAGCTTCCTTTTCATGAACTGATGGGGTGGAGGATAATTATGACCTGTGATAAGCCCTTTTGGAATCCTATATCTCAGGATTATCCCACATGAAAGAGAAGTTTTCCCATATGAAAAAGGACAGGTGTGTCCATGCAGCAATGGAGGTCCCACCTTCATTGTCTGAGAGACGGCTTCAACACAAACCACTCATTATCATTTCCCTTTGCATCCAGCAATAACAAGATTAAAGTTTTGTGTTCAATAAGCATCTACACTCCTTCACTGGTCAGATTGTATTAGCCTCGTTGGCATTCCATCAAGGTTTAGCAACTCTTTCTAACTAGGTTTTACTAAAAGATTTTGTAGGGATCATATAACTAGGCAGAATGAGTAGAGAATCAAATTACTGGCATTCAGCACACAGTGCTTCTTGTAACGAAGTTTTTGGATCAAATGCAGAGAAGCCCATGCAAATAGCTGTTAACAGTTATCAGAGTTTTTTACCTTATTTTGGGAAGACACCTTGTGATAGGTACGTAACCATTACCCTTGCAACTGTCAAATGGTTAAATAATAAATTAGAGGTGGCACTTTTCATCACCAGAATGCTTTACAGATGTTTGAGATTTATTGACCCTCACAATACCCTTGGGAGATAGATTAGCAAGGGAGAGAGAGTTTAACAGACTGGCTCAAAGCCACAGAAAGAGTCAGGGTCAAAAGTAGGATTAGAAATGAGTTCCTGCCTCATATCCCCTTTTGCCCTCTCCATTTAATCTTGGGAATTCATACTTGTGGCATGCCACTTGTGGGTTGAGGCGGTTGGCCCCTCAGAGGACAGGACACCGGGCCTGCCCAGGCCATGGTTCAGTAGGCAATGGCATTTATCTTATGCCTGGACCTGCCAGAACCCAAGATCACAGCTTTGTTATACTATTTAAGGGAGCCGTGGCTATTCCCTTTAGTTCTCCAGTCCCAGTTTTCATGGAGCCTGGTGAGATATTTGTATAATACAGAACTCTCAACTTTATTCAAACAGAAGAACTGCATTACTCTCCTCTTGATGCTTCCAGACATACTCTAGAGGAACATGGTTTCTCCAGGGACTAGTATGCATCAGGCCCAGTCCTACGGCAAAGGGCCATGAGGTTTTGATGATTCTGTATTGCATGCACTTTCAAAAATATCTTGATAATACTTTTTATGGTTACTACTGGAGACAGACCAATCACTGCGATATCAGGCGTACCAGAATCAGAATGCAAGAGCAGGTAAGAATTCAGGGCTGGCAATTAGAAACCAAAATACACAAATCTGGGCATGCCCAGACTTCGGGAGTTTCAAAATCCAGGGCCAGATTTCACTATGTGAGCTCATCTGAAAGACAAGTTGAACTGCTATTGATTAACAGCTTCTCATACCACTTTACATACAGGCCAGAATGTGCTCACTTCCATGATTTATGTATGGGAAGTAACACCTACAAATGAATCAAACCAATGAGTCAATTCATCAGTTCCTGACCCTGTGATATATCCTATGTGGAGACAAAGCAAACCCCTACAGGTGGGCGGGGGCTGGAAAGATGAGTATTATCCGTGCACAGAATTTCCCTTGGAAAGGTAATTCAACCTTTTCATGCAGAACCCCA
>NW_005844436.1:4045-6028 GCF_000455745.1 Alligator sinensis | reverse complement strand
TCACGTGGTGCGTGACATCAGCAACTCCGCCTCTGACCCCAGCCACATGGTGCGTGACATCAGCAACTCCACCCTCACCCCCAGTCATGTGGTGTGTGACACCAACACCACATGGTTCATGACATCAGAAGGACAACCCATGCAGACCCTTAAAGCCCAACCCCTCATGCTGCAAGAACCAACCTACATCACATGGTGCTGTTATGGTCTATCAGGTACCAGACTGCTCTAACCCCCCCCCCACCACCACCACCACCACCAGGCCCTGCTGCAAGCAACCCAGGCATCGTGGCTGGCAGAAGCTACCCTAGAGCTTGGGCTGGCTGCAACCGGGGGGCTGCAACTAGCTGTTGCCTCCCAGCCCCAGCCAAAACCCCAACGAGCATAGTACCAGCACCTGCTGCCTTCCCAGAGCCCAGGGATGGGAGACAGCCAGGGCCAGGGTGATAACTTTTTTTGCTCCTCCCCGATGTGCCCTGCCATGCCAGTTTCCACAAGTGTGGCCAAGGCAATGGGGAGCTCGGGGCAGTAGGCAGCTTTCATGCACCTCCCTGTTGTGCCCTGCCATGCTGGGTTCCACAAGCTGCTCTGCAGAGGCAGTGGGGGAGGGCAGCACAGTGGGGAGCATCATCAACACCTGCTGCCTCCCCAGAACTCATGGCAAGGTCTGGGGCTGGGAGTCAGCTTGGGCTGAGGCTGGGGCCAGGGCCAGGGGAGGGGAGACAACAGCTTTTTACAGCCTCCCAGCTGCAGCCAACACAGAGGGGCTGCACAGGGAAGCTTCCTGCTGCTGCAAGCTCCACGCTGCCCTGGTCAAACTTCCCCTGTGCCCCTCACTACAGTGCTGCTCCCACCTGCAGGATTCCACACACTGCTCTGTAGAGACAGCGGCGGAGGGCAGCACAGTGGGGAGCATGAGCTGACAGTGTGCACACACCCTGCCTCTGCCCCTAAAACAGATTTGGGGGGTACAGGTCCCCTCTGGTCCTCAGGAGTGCACACATGCCACTGGGAGCTGGCCCCGCCCCCTGCCCGAGCCCACAGCAGACAACAGGCAGCAGCAGTTTTTATACTTATTATAACAAGGCAAGACTTCATGGTTAACAAAAAAAAGCAATACTTGGGCGGTGCTTTTTAAATCTTTGTAACAGCATATTTTTATTAAGCTGAACTAGCACTTTTTAAAAAGCTAAAAGGTAAGTAACAGTAACATTATAATATGTTAGCAAAACCTTACACAGTAGTAGATACTTCTCAAGGACACAACCAGTGCACCCAGAACAATGGTTTCCCTGTCTTATCTTATTTTTTGCTGTAGCTGATTTTTTAGCGCACAGACACAGAGATACTTGCTGCTTTTAACTCAGAAAATGCTTAATACAGTTAAAATGGTTACTTGACACAAGCAAAGGCTTAGCTATCAATCTGCCTTGTGGTCAGCTGCATTGCTAGGCCACAGGTCATGCCTTGTATTCAGCTGTAAAGCTAATACTTCCTAATAATCTAAATTATTGTAAACCTAACAGTATGCTTATCAGAAAACTGTTCTATTTCAGGGTAATAACAAACCTGCGCACTACAAATCCTCCCTTTGTTCCAATTTTTCAGGAGAAATTTTGGAACACACTTTTAGGTATTTAACTTCTTGTGGGGTTAGGTTTTGATGATTGATGCTGGATATTTGTACAAACTGACCATACATTTTTACTTGCCTTTGCATAAACTGTTGTCCTAGAGAGCACAGACACTGAAAACAGCACAACAGGCAGAGTATAGTTATAACAATTCCGATTAAGCTTAATACAAAAGGTCTAAGCCATCCTGTAAGGGAAGGCAACCAATTAGTGAGCCAACTAAGAGATGTGTTTTTGGGGATTTTAGCTATATCTTTGGCTTTTTGGATATGGACAGCTGCATCATTGAGGTGGGTTTGTACTATTGTAAAAGAACTGTTAACCCAAACACAACATTCTGGTCCGATAA
>NW_005844436.1:0-822 GCF_000455745.1 Alligator sinensis | reverse complement strand
ATAACACAAGCCCCACCCCCACCTCACCCCACCCCACCCATACCATACAAAAGCTGTGAGAATATATATTTTTAAATTCAGTCTTTATTTCCATTAAAACTTTTACAATATTTTACTAGTTTATTTTGTTACCCCTTCTCCTAAGAAGGATTTTTATCATTTCTAGTGACCATTAAATCTCATTGTTTTATCTCTACAAAAAACCTTATATGTATGTGATTAGAGATCCAAGACACTAAAGCAAACGCTAAAATACATTAGATGTAGAAAACTGTTGTTGTTGTGTTTTACAACCTCACATTCCCCAGTCTCCCACCAAGAACAGCAAAAGATATACACCCCAACCCCATTTTAAACTCGTTTTGCTAATCCCTTCTCTTAAGCAGGGTTTTATAATCTCTAGTACCAATTAAGCGTTCAATATGGGGTATGAGTGTTTCATCTTCCTCGGTGATCAAATCATGAAGGGCAGCATTAGGATCTTCTGCAGAATACTCAGTGTTTACAAGCTGTCTAACCTGAATTAGGTGATTCTCAGTAATTCTGAGAATGTTCCTGGCAAACCCAATGATAATAACAGCATTGAAAATGCAATCAAGACTTATTTCCTGGCAAAGTTCCTGAATTATTTTATTTATGTCTTCATCTAAGCAAGTAATACATTCATGGGCCTCTTGACCCCCTAGGTCAAATGTACACCCCCAGCATAGGTCAAAAAGTCTCTGCCTCAAGCAGTATTTCATTATGGCATAAGAGGAAACGCGGACAAGAGACTTCATGCAAACTTTACATTCATGTGATGTAAGAGCTTGCGTAGATTCG
>NW_005844435.1:3303-6033 GCF_000455745.1 Alligator sinensis | reverse complement strand
AGTGCAGCAGAGCAGCAGCCTGTGTGGCTGGGAGTCACCGTGTCTCCCCATGCCTGGCTTTTGCTTAGCTACTGTGCCAGGACAGGGAGCCCTTGGCCCATGGCCTCAAGGAGGTCCTTGCATAAACCAGGGGGTTAAGTGAGGTCCTTCCATAATGCTGTGCCTTCCTCCAGGACTCCAAAAGAGTCCTCCCAGAGCCAGAACTGGGTCTGCAGTCAGGGGGAGCCAACTGCTGCTTAAGCGGGCAGGAACAGGAGCAGGCTTCATCGAGGGGGCCAATGAGCTCTTCCCAGAGTCTGAACCAGGTCCTGCCGGCAAACTGGCATCTGCTTCATTCCCACAGAGGCCTTGTAAGGGGCAACCTTCACTGTGGCTCCAGTGAACTCCTCCCAGAGCCCGAAGAGGCCCTGCTTGCAACCCCCGGGTCCAATTTGTGCCCGGGCAGGTGTGGGTGGAAGCAACTTTGATTGAGGGGGGCAGCAAGCTCCTTCCAGGGCCTGAATGAGGTCCTGCCTGCAGCCCGGGCTCCAGTTAGTTCCTGAGCAAGTGGAGGCAGGAACCACCTTGGTGGAGGAGCCAATGAGCTCATCCTAGCTCTTCAGCAAGGTCCTGTTTGTAGCCAGGGGTTAAATCAGGCCCTCCCAGAGCCAGGAGGGTCTACAGTTCAACAGGCATCACAGGGTGTCGTTCTTGGGGGCGAGTGAGATCCTGGCTTCCTGCAGGAGTCAGATGGCCTGAGAATCAGGATTGCTGCATGCCGCAGTGGCTGAGCCAACGCCACAGGGGAAAGGGAGCGAAGGGTGGGAGCGAGGTTCATTTAGGTGGTGGAGGAGGCCACACCCCGGCAAGAGCAACGGTCTGCCTTGTACCAGGAGCTAGAGGTGATCACGCTGCTGGTCGATTTGCCTTCAGCCACTGGCCATGTGAGATTGTGATAAAACACAGGGCAGGGGGCAGCAGGCAAGGAGGATCTGAGGAGCTTTGAAACAGACCCAGGGCAGTGAACACAAGTCACTCAGGGTTCAAGGAAGTTACCTCACAGCAGGGTGATGGAGTGGGAGGAGCACCCTGGTTTCTGGCCCACCCTTTGCCCAGTGGCTATGTGCATTCTGGTGGCAGAAGCATGTTATGGCTGTGGGCATCCTCCCGGGCATTGTCACAACCATTCTGTGAGGAGGGTGCCGGGTGGGTGGAGAATCAAACCCATAGCCCCTGCCTGAAAGGAGGGTTCTTGGCTGCCAGGCCACAAGGCAGGCAGGGGTCTGCAGCCTTGCCAGGGATTCTCTTGTCGTGGGGCTAGTATGTGTCCTCGTGGGAAGAGGGATGGGGGCCAGGAGAGAAACTTGGGGTGGGCAGTGTCCCATGGTATGTGGTGCAGCAGGCCCTTGCTGCTGATGTGCTGAGGTTGTGGGGTCTGGCGCTAGGCCCGGTGGCTCGGCTCGTGAGCCCTGTGAGCTGGCAGCTCAGACTCAGTCTCGGGCAGGTGCACAGGTCAGCTCCTGCCCCTTTGGCTGGAGAGGGCGTGGCAACCTGGGTCCAAGAGGCATGCCCAACGGTGAAGCTCGCAACCCTCATCAGTAGTCTGCTTGTGGGTTTGAGTCCCCAGCCAGCTGGAGCTCTTCATCTCCTACCCAGGTAGCTCTGGCCCCCGGGCCGTGGCCAGCAGCTGGGGTGTTGGGGTGACTCTGTTTGGGTGTGAAGAGTGCTAGGCAGGCCCCGTGGCCTATTATGACCTCTGAACCCCCAGCAAAGGGCAGGGTTGGGTTTTTTTTGGCATTTTCCAGCCACTGAGCAAACAAGGTGCTAAAAAGATCCAGCTGGGTGCCAGGTGGTTCAGGACTTGTAAGTGGGCCGCTCCAGCTGTTAACAGCAGTCACCCCTGAGCACCGGCTGCTAGGCAAGCACCAGGGGGTGGGGCCCCGGCTGCTAGGCAAGCACCAGGGGGTGAAGGACCTCATGTAGCGACGGCGGCTACAGGACTCTAGTTTTGTGGCAACACGAACCCACAGCCCCTGCCACCAGGGCCGGTGAGTAGTATATAGGCTCTCTGCCCTTCAATGCAAATGTGACAGGTGGGCGGGACCGGAAATCCTGCCCCCTTTGCTCCATCACCTTTCCCCTGTTATGGTGCATGACGTCACCAACCACACCCCCTGACCCCGGTCACGTGGTGCGTGACATCAGCAACTCCGCCCCTGACCCCAATCACGTGGTGTGTGACACCAACACCACATGGTTCATGATGTCAGAAGGACAACCCAGGCAGACCCTCAAAGCTCAACCCTCATGCTGCAAGATCCACCCTAGATCACATGGTGCTGTTATGGCCTATCAGGTCCCTGACCACTAAGCAGCAGTTGAGAATTTGGAAGATGGTATCTTTGTGCTGTGGTTTAAATTTGTCCTCAAGTGTTTGAATACACCACACGGGTGTTAGCGTGGGGGTAAGTGTAGGGGGAACTGTTAACAGGCATGTCTACACAGGAGGCTATGTTAAAGGAAGTTTATTACTCTCCTGGTGAAGCTGGCAGTTTTGGTGGGATGAACATGTTTTTTGAAGCTACCAAAAGGCAGAATACATTCCTGAACAGAAGTGGGGTGACCGCCTGGCTTTCAGACCAGGATGCTTATACCCTGCACAAACCGGCAAGAAGACATTTTAAAAGAAACAAGACTGTTGTTTCAGATATTGATGCACAATGGCAGGCAGATTTGGTGGATATGCAGCAG
>NW_005844435.1:0-1480 GCF_000455745.1 Alligator sinensis | reverse complement strand
TGTTGACCACCAAGCTCAGGGGCCTTTGAGACAGCCGAATCTTAGGAAGCCAGTCGCAGGGGAAAATGTCTATGAAAGTTTCTTTGACATAAGGGTCTGAGGATAAAACCCTGGTGAGCTGTTCAGTGTCCATCTTTGCATGTAGTCAAACAGGACATTTCTCCTCTGATTTATTTCTATGATGTTGTCAAAGACCCCACACATGATCATGTTAACCATGGTGGGCAAAGCTGCAGCAAAGTGTATTTCTGCTCTCAGGTTCCTGGTTTTAATGAGTGAATAATGATCAGCACGCTCCTGGTCAGGAGACAGGTCAAAGGCAAACAAGGTGTACCCCAGGGCAAACTCCTCACGGTTGATTATCAGGGCCCAGCCTTTCATGTGTTTACCGGCTGTCTGTACAAGCTGCACGTATTCTCTCACGCAGTTACTGTTCTCAAAATCTGGTTGCAGGGGCTTTGTCAGGGTTTGTTCTCCATTGATGTAGAGGGCCACAAAATTAATATTGTAATGTTCAAAGTTAAAGGGGTTAGCATAATTCGCACTAAAGGCATCGTTATCCATGAACCTGATGATGATGAGTTTGGGCAACTGTCCCAGAAACTGATTCTCCTGGTTGCTGACTTAGCTGCCAGCAGAAATACTAAACACTTTCATACCCACGTGGTCTATGGGGTATTCAGCGTTGGCTGTAAGCAAGGCCTCCACGTTGCCCAATCAGACACCCAGAGCTACCTTCACTTTTTTCACAAAAAGTGAGGCAGATGTTATTTTTAGTTTACATTGGCCGGCTGCTGCATTGCCCATCAAGCAGAAGGCATCTTTGCTACGTGTCAGCTTAATTTTCACATCCACGCCGTTCAGCAACAGTTTTTCTTGAAAAAACAAATCGCTATGGAGATGACCAAGCAGCTCTATCTTTCTGCTCCGGTCTGTCAGATTTGCCCGTCTTCGAAACCCCTGATTATGGCCATCCCTTGCAACCGATTCATGATACCTGGGGGTATCTTTGTAAAACAGGCCAGCAGAAAATTGGGTGGCGAGGGTGTCATCGCTGTAGTTGAGAACTGATTCAATGAAGGCTCGGTAAGGGTAACAGTTGTTGCTCTGGCTTATGAGACGGTCTCCCAGAGTGACATCCAGCTGACTGAAGACAGAGGCCAGCGGGTAATTCACCAGACCCACTGCAGCCCCGGCATCAAGATCCGTTCCATCACCTTTTACAATCTTGCAGCAAAGGTACAGCAGCGTGTCATGCAAATCTATGTAATCTTCGCCATTCCCAGCTATGAAAAAGTCAAGGGGGCTGGACTCGGTAATAGCTGAGAGTCGGGGGATCTCAACATACAGGCTTTTCTCAATGCAGGTCTGTGTTCGGCTATTTGAAACACATCCAGTTTGGATTTGGCGCATCTTCTTCAGACCCGCAGTGAACAAAGGCCATGCCGATTAAAAGGCAGACAAGGTTCCTTGGGTGAAT
>NW_005844434.1:1994-6044 GCF_000455745.1 Alligator sinensis | reverse complement strand
ATAAGCCTTTTTATGTTGAGATCACAAAAGGAATGCAGGTACAAGGGCACAATCATGACTGGACCCAGGTCCGGTGCAAGATCAAGTCCCTGGGATCAGCATTTTACAGAGCCAAAGGTGTGAACTCTCATTCTGGGGCAGGTCACACTATTGCCCCCTTCTAGGACAAGCTGTCCATCATCCTCTCCAAGGATGTGGGAGACAACCCAGATATGGAGACTTGCAGCACCAGGGTTGGGCTGGAGGAGGAGGTGGCAGCAGCCCCACCTGAGGGTGAAACCATGAGTATGTCTCAGCTGTACAGACACTGCTCCCTGATGACCGTGATGACCCTAATGACCATGAGTAGCAGGAAGAACCATCGGTCACCATACTCTTCGTGCTACTTAGCCCTATGTTCCACGGACTAGTCTAGAAGATGAAGTGGATGAGGCTTCCTTTTAAATGACAGCACAGCATGAAGAGGCCTTAATGCTTAACAGTGCGGAGAATACAAGGTTCCTAGAGTGACAAAGTGTAGGAAACGCATGTATGGCAGAGGGAGTCTTCTTGCTATGTGAGTCCTCACAGTCCAGGTGCTGAGTGCTAAGAACTGTTCCAAATCAAGTCGCTCGGGTCAGCTATGAATCTGTATGTTGCTTTTGATGTCCCTGTCGATCCAAGTGCTGTGGATATTCAAGATGGGTTTAGCAGGGCCAGCTACTTCCAGAGCTGTCCTTATGAGGACACAAGAGCCTTGGATAACAGCAGGGGCCCTGCCAAACTAGCCTTCCACATCGGTCACAGCAGCAACACCAATATCTCCTTCCAGGGTAGGGGGATCTACAGTCGAGCTGGCCTGGGTAAATCAGGTCTTCAATCGTGTCTAGACTGTCAAACATCTTTCTGTGCTGGAAGTGAACCTGAAACACAGCAGGGAGCAGAGGAAACATGGCACATCTGCAGTTCTGGTGTAATCAAGGGTAAAAACTTGGGTGCAGCTCTCAGGGAAATCTGTCAGGGACCCGGAGACTGCGGGATGCAGGAGGGAAATACTGACCTGAGTCCTACTTTCTGCCTGTGTTGCTGCTCTCCGTTCTGCCACCTTGCCTCTTTGCTCCATTTGCCCTCAGCCTCTCCCCTAAACAACAGCTTCAATGCCTTCTCATTTTCTTTGCCTTCAAAATGCTGGCTAGAAAGCAGGCCCCAGGGCTGCTGTGGGGCAGCTGCAGCTGGAGCAGGGAAAGGTGCCTTTAGTCATGAGAGCTATGTAAGTTAAATTCTGCCCAGGCGGGGGGACAGTAGCCATAATGAAAACTCAGAGAGAGAGAAGAGCTGGACCATCTGAAACTTGCTTTCTCTCTCGAAACTCATGATCAAGGATCTGCCTGCCTCCAGAGGGGATCTCCACCTACCTCTGGATAATACTTCTGGGTAAGTTACCTGAGATCTAACTAGATATATAGTTTGCAGTAAATCAGATGTGTGATCAAAGGCTACCCCAGCCACCCTGTTTGCTCTATGGGATTTCTCTGATACTACTCAACTGTGTACCCTATTCCAACCCTACTCCTTGTAACCAATAGCATTCTCCTTTGTACCCAGAATGGGAGACTTATTGGGAGTAGGTCTAGATGATGACTTGGGGTCCCCTTGGTTTGGCTGACTAAGGGAGATCACTACTTGTGCTTCCGACTGAGGGAAGCATGCCAAGTTCTTGAAGTGAGTTGAATACCCTCAAGGGCTACTAGGCCTGTTTTTCCCAGGGAGCACCATGCTAGGATCAAGCCCGTCACTGGGTGGTGGCAGCAATACCCCCAGGCTAGCAGGAGTGCTCCAGGAAGGGGGTCAGCCAGATGTGAAGCACCCCCAGGGAGGCACTCGGAGCCTGGAACGTGGTCACGTGCAGTGAGGTGGGTGGCGCAGCACAGGAGCACCCCCTACTGGCCCGCCACAGCTCATGGGTATTGGGCAGGAAGCACTGGCATCGCGCAGCCTTGCTGCCATTTTGCCTTGTCAAAAAACTTTCATGCTTTGTGGCCTTTTGTGCTCTGTGCTCTTCCATGCTTGAGCCATTGTCTTGCTTCATTTTTTGATTTGCACCATGAGTCAGAAACTTTCAACTGACTCTGAGAGTGCAAGTGCTGAGAAAAACACCAAAAAAGCATAACACTGGAGCTTAAATTGGATGTCCTGAAGTGAATTGATTCAGGGGAATTGTAGAATGAGGTCTGTAGAGCATTGAATTTGTCTGGGTCAACTGTTAGGACCATATTGAAGAATAAAGACAAAATAAAAGAATATGGTAGAATTGTAACTCCTTTGAATGCATCCAATTATGGGCTCCAGAATTTAAAAAGGATGTGGAGAAGCTTGAGAGAGTCCAGAGGAGAGCCACACACATGACCAAAGGTCAGGAAAACAGTCCTTATGATGACAGGCTGAGAGCTACTGGACTCTTCAGCCTAGAAAAGCACAGTCTCAGGGGGACCTGGTGGCTGCCTATAAATATATAAGGGGTGTTCATCAGGATCCAGGGGAACGCCTGTTCACCAGAGCGCCCCAAGGGAGGACAAGGTCAAATGGCCACAAACTTCTCCATAACCATTTCAGGCTGGACATAAGGAAGAACTTCTTTACTGTCCGAGCCTCCAAGGCCTGGAACAGACTGCCGCCAGAAGTGGTGCAAGCACCTACTCTGGACTCCTTTAAGAGTCAATTAGATGTTTATCTTGCCTGGGATCCTGTGACCCCAGCTGACTTCCTGGCTGGACTCAATGATCATCTGAGGTCCCTTCCAGCCCTAATGTCTATGAATCTATGAATCTATGAATGCTTTGAAACTCAGTAGGAGTAGGGCTCCAATTATGTTAGAAATGGAGAGGCTAAGTGGGTGGATTGAGGATACAACTCAGTGCTGTATGCCCTTGTGTATACTGCTTATTCAGAAGAAGACTAAGAGCCTGCATGATGATTTACAGAAAAAAAATTGCCTGAAGGGAACGCTTCTGAGCCTTTTAATGCAAGTAAGGGGTGGTTCAAAAGATTTAAGAGGTGCAGCAACTTGCTTAATGTTTCTATTCAGAGAGAGGCTACTAGTGCTGATACCCAATCAGCTTCCAGCTATAGAAATAAGCTTGTGGAAATGATTGAGGAGGGGGGTTACATGCCTCAACAAGTCTTCAATGAGGATGAGACAGGCCTCTTCTGGAAAAGGATGCCTTCTAGGATTCACATTTCTGGGGAGGAGAAGTCAATGCCAGGTTTCAAAGTGTCCAAGGATTGAATTCCTTTATTGCTAAGTGGTAATGCTGCAGGGGATTTTAAATTGAAACCAAATGCTTGTATACCACTCACAAAACCTCAGGGCTCTCAAGGGATATCGTAAGAGCAGGCTGGCAGTCATTTGGAAATCTAACAAGAAGGCCTGGGTGACAATGTTCAGGGATTATTTTGGTCCTGCAGTTGAGAAATATTGTGCTAAGAACAATCTGTCCCACAAGGCACTTCTCATTTTAGACAATGCACCAGGGCATCCTAGCACACTTGATGACCTCAGTGATAATGGAAAAGCTGTTTTCCTGCCCCCAAATACCACCTCCATCATATAGCTGATGGATCAGGTTGTCATTGCTGCCTTTAAGGTGTGTTACATAAGGAAAGCATTCGCCCAGGCAGTCAGGGCGACAGAAGGAGAGGGTGCTCCGACCCTAAAATAATTTTGGGAGGGCTATAATGTCCACAGGGCGATAGATAACATTTCAGGTGCCTGGGATGAAGTTGCTTCCAAAACAATGAACAGTGTTTGGCGAAATCTTTGAATCATAGAATCATAGAAGTTGGGTTGGAAGGGACCTTGTAGATCTTCAAGTCCGACCCCCTGCCTGGATAGGAGGGAAACTGGGCTAAAGTGACCCAAGCCAGGTAGGCATTGAGCCGCTTCTTAAAGACCCCCAGGGTAGGAGCCAGCACCACTTCCCTTGGAAGTTGATTCCAGATCTTAGCCGCCCTAACTGTGAAGTAGTTCCTATGGATGTCTAATCTAAACCTACTCTCCAACAACTTGTGGCC
>NW_005844434.1:0-905 GCF_000455745.1 Alligator sinensis | reverse complement strand
GGACCACATTGGCTATCTTCCAATCATCTGGCACCTGGCCCGAGCACCACGAGCTCTTGTAAAGCCATGCCAAGGGCCCAGCAATAACCACTGCTAGCTCCCTCAACACCCTGGGGTGGAGAGCATCTGGACCTGCTGACTTGAACACATCCAGCCCCTCCAGAAGCACTCTAACCCGGTCCTCCTCAACCTTAGGTCTGGAGGCGTTCCCCTTGAGTCCATCTTGAAACACAGTGGGGGAGTTTGAAACACTTTGTGGGGAGTGTGAAACACTTTGGGCAGACTGTGTTCAGGATTCCCAAGAGGTTGAGGAACCAGTGGTGACAATTCGGGATAATATCATTGATCTTGGAAGGAAAATTGAATTTGATGAACTTGAACCTGAGGACGTTCAGGAATTGATTGATTCCAACAGGAAGGAATTGAGCAATGAGGACCTCATTCAAATCAAACAGCAGAGATGCCATGATGAGGAGGAAGATGTTCAACCAGCAAGGACCTTAACCAGCAAAGGCATGGCTGAAGCTTTCAAACATCTCGAAGCTTTTCTTTCCTACTTTGATGAGAATGACCCTGACATGCCGCACAGTTCTGCAGTTGCAAGAGGAGTTAACAATGATGTCAATTGTTACAGGCTGCTTTACAAAGATGAAAAGAAGCACAAAGTGCAGCTATCAATGTATTCCTTATTCAGGAAGTGCACAACTCGGGCTTCAACCTCTACAGCCCCCACCCCTCAAAAAAATCCTCAGCCAAGCACTTCAAAATACCCCGAATTGATACTAACCCTGACAGCCCTGATTCAGAGTGCTGCAGGGAGCAAAAAGTAAAAGTGCATCTGTGCAGAGAGTTCATTACTTTATTTTGAAATTTTATACATTATTTCAAAGCTCAAAATGTTAAAT
>NW_005844433.1:0-6053 GCF_000455745.1 Alligator sinensis | reverse complement strand
AGCACTGCAGAGCTGACTCTGCTCCTTCCCCACCCTTACGCCAGCTCTAGGGCTCCATCTCTCCGGAGCCCTGCCCCATGGGGACTATGGGGAAGCTTTTCAGGAGGAAGGACCTGGCAAAAGGCTGGGTCCCCCTCTCTTGCCCAGGTTGGGCTACAGGAGCCATTTACAGGTGCTGTCCCACTACCAGTCAGCAAGGGAGCTTTGACCTGCTCTGTTCCCAGCCTGGGCCGGTTCACCCCTCCTTAGACAACCTGGAGCCTCCAAGCTTCCTCAGAGGCCCCATGTCGGTGCAGACCCCAGTGCGGACACCTGCGCGACACAGCCCGCTGCAGCCTTGAACTCCTGGGCTCAAGCAATCCACCAGCCTCAGCTTCCCAGACACTTGGATTACAGACACAAGCCACGGTGCCCAGCTGCTTCAACTTGCTTCTAACAACAGTGTGATCATTTACTGCCATATTAAGTAGGCATGTGTAAACTTTTTGCAGTAACAGGGTCTGGGCCCAGTTTTTGGATTAAACATCAACTTCCTCAATCTGGCTCCAGCATCATCAGAGAAACATGGGAAATACCCTTTCCACCAATTTTTACCATAAACAAATTTACCCACTTAGAACCATCTTTGCAAGAAAACAAGGCTTATTGCAGGTGGAAAGGTGAACAATATACAACCTTAAGGAAAACACTTGCCAGGGTCCACTTCCATAAAAAACAAAAAAACCCAAAAGTCCAGTGTTTCATTCTCTCATCCAAAGCTATGAAAAATGAAGTGAGAAAGGCTTCTTTTGTGAGATCTTCTTTAGGATTATCTTAACTTGGGGAACTAAAACAAAGGCACCTGTAGGATTAATGTATAAACCCAATCACTGTTTTGACCCCTGCATTCTGGACCCAGGTACAACACAGAGCTCCCCCTTTCATAGATTCATAGATGTTAGGGTCAGAAGGGACCTCAATAGATCATCGAGTCCGACCCCCTTCATAGGCAGGGAAGAGTGCTGGGTCTAGATGACCCCAGCTAGATGCCTATCCAACCTCCTCTTGAAGACCCCCAGGGTAGGGGAGAGCACCACCTCCCTTGGGAGCCCGTTCCAGACCTTGGCCACTCGAACTGTGAAGAAGTTCTTCCTAATGTCCAATCTAAATCTGCTCTCTGCTAGCTTCTGGCCATTATTTCTTGTAAAAACACACATCTAAAGAGCAACCACAGAAGGACTTGAACCCTCAATCTCCTGATCCAAAAATCAGATACCTTATCCATTAGGCCATGTGGTCACCTTGAGCTTCTTGGAGTCTGATCAGGCCCAGGGCACACAGAGTATGCTGGGCTGCAGTCAGTAAGAGGGAAAGGCAGCAGAGATGTACTGATTCTTGCTGGTCACGGAAACAAAGCCCACCTTCAGGGCACTCTGAAGGTGGTAGAAGTGGCTATAGTAAGCAAAGTTCTCAAAGGAGAGGTCTAGGGTCACTGATACGGGGTTAACTGCATGTCTTTGGGCTCTTCTGAGTCCTAAAATCAGGCAGCAGAGAGAGAGAGCTCAGAATTCACAAGCAGAGTCACCGCAGCTGGATCCAGTGCAGACACTGGGACAAACCCTGCTGTCCATACATGCCCAAACTGGTGAAACTGCTCAGGAATTTGGGCAAGAAAGGAGTCAGGGCTGCAGTCTTTGGCCTCATGTCTCTGCAGCAGCAAATGGAGAACTGATACATTTTGGAGGGGAGAGACAGGCCTTTTCGCTTTTAGCAGAGCTTGGCTGATTATTAATGGATTCTGTCCTACCTGAGAGTATCCTGGGTGGCCCCAGGCTATAAGGGGCACCCAGAAGTACTACTAGTGGGCAAAGCACCCCCAAGATCTGCAGGGTCTGCGTGCCTCAAGCTGCACAGAGTCCTAACAGAGACCAGAGCCTGGGTGGTGGCAGCAATTACCCCAGGCTCGCTGGTGTGCTCCAGGAAGGGAGGTCACCTGGACGTAGACACTCCAGGGGAGAAACCCGAGGCATGGTGTTGGTCAGACACAGCAAGGCAGGTGGCTCAGCAGAGTAGCACCTTGTACTTTCCCCCCACGTCCCCCACCCCGCCTTTGCCCACCAGGGGTACAGTTGTAGTGCTCTTCCAACTCATTGTTGGGTGCTGTCACCGATCAGGTGAATGTTGGAGGGCACTCTCACTCTTAACCTGTACATACAGCAAGGAAGAGCTGGGACCTGCTTCCCTTTAGAACAGCTTTGCTGGAGCTCCACCATCGAATTAAACCCTCCCAGTGAAGACTTGCTGGGGTTCCTCAGGGAAATCACCAGAGTTGTCCCCAAGCACATGCTAGCAGCTGTTGCTGGGAATACTCCAGGGCTGGGATTTATGCACCAGCACAAACACCTCTGGGAAGTGAACTGTGGACTCTCACCCTGGGCATTTGCACTGGGGCCTCTGGCTCTGGATTCCCAGCTCTGAGTGTCAGGATCTGAGCATCGAGCAGCAAATCCCAGAGTGAATGAAACACAGGACACTTCTGTACAGCCAGGGCCACCAAAAGCACCAGACCTGTGCTAAGGGGCCCAGGGCCAGGGCAGGAGGCACCAGAACCACATGGACTGGAAATGACAAATGGTGAGCTCAGCTTCAGGGAGTCTCCCCCATGAAGCCATGGAGAGCTGGGGCGCCAAGGGCTTTCCCAGGATATGGACCACAGGCAATCTGAGCCCAGCTCTGGTCCTCTGGGCACATGAATGCAAGGGCTCCCATAACCCAGCTCCACAGCTTCTTCCAAAGGACTCTCTCATCTGCCCTCATTACAGTAAGACACAGGCCCAAGAAGTGCCCCTTGCCCAGGAATCCCGTCAGAGCCTCCTCCAGCTTGTTCTCTCCAGGGAAATCCCAGACCGTCTTCTCCAGCTCAGGGAACTTGGAGGCTGGATGCAGAGGTGTCCCCTCCTTGCCCCTGCAGAGACACAAGGGCAATTATTCCTCTCACTCCTCAACCAGAAGTTCCCACATCTTCAAGGCCATAAAGAGAAATGTATGGGCCACAGGGCAGGGACTGTCTGGCAGGCCAGTTGGGGCCTGTGCAGTCTGCTGGTTCCCAACTCTGGGGACTGAGGTGATATTTGTATTCCGAAGGTTTCTTGTAGAGCTATTCCGGCAGAGCTCAACCACAAACCCTTCTTGTGCAGCCACAGCTCACACCAGCAAAGCAGCTTGTACCAGTGTTGGAAGGTGGGGAAGCTGTACTGGGAAACCACTGGTTTCAGGTGTAGCTGTGTTTGTACCAGGGCTTTTGTCCACAGAGCTGACCTGTGCAAGGGTTGGAGATGTTCACACTCCTAGCAGGCCCTGGCCTTGTTGCACTCTCAGAGAAAATTCAGACCAGGCAATGGCAACCTGAGCCCTCCTGACATGTGGCCTGACCATAGGCCACTCTAGAGCAGGGAGAAGCTGCTTCCCTGACTGAGGGGCCCGTTCTCCAGGCCCAGCTCTTCCTCCGTTTCCTTCCCAGCCTCCAAGGATCCTAGTCATTATTGACATCTCTGTACAAGGACACTGTCCCACTGGGTCGTGGGCTGAGACACCTGGTTCCCTCCACACAACCCCCTGCGTCCCTCAGAAGGACAAACTTGCAGGCATTACAGAGGCCAGATCCCAGCCAAGCCACCAGGAGGGGCTTGTTCATCCCGGGGCTGTGGGTCAATCCTCTGCCCAGGCTGGGTCACAGGGTGGCAGGAACAGCCCTAGGGCCACAGGCTTGGAGGAGACTGGATCTGGAGCAGAGACTGACCCACAGGCAGGTGCTGGTGGCTGCAGCTACAGCCTAGTGTTGGCCAATCGGATGAAACCCAAATGTATCTGCTCACAGTGCTTCTGACACCCCGGTGGGGACAAGAAATAGAACAGAGAGTCAGTGTCACAGCCCAGCCCGTCCTTGTGCTACCAGGAGCAGCCCCACTTACAACTGTAACCCGGGCGCTACTCCAAGAGGTACCCCCTCTCCAATTGAAGGGATCAAAGCAGGTGCACAAGCGCTGTGGGAGGTGTAGGGACTCCCCTCCCCCTGTAGAGCAGAGCCAGACCACCACTGGGGACTTAACCATATAACTTCTAATGAGGGAACAATACTGGGAACATAACCAGTATAAACCCGGGGGTATAGGGGACACTACAATGCCCCGAAGGGGCAGGATTCAACAAAGGTTAGACACTTACAATCATAGACATATTCATCCAGTTGACAAGAGACAGGGTTAAACAAAATGTAAAACACAAACAGCAGAACAAACAATACTGGTTGGTATTACTGGAAATACAAAAGGCACAAAATACAAAATGCCAAATTACAAGGAATATAGGGCCTAGGTACCTGGAGGGGGAAAAAAGGGGAGAACACAATGCAAGAGGAACTTTTCCTTGTCAGCTCACTCAACCCAAGTCACCAAAGCTGGGACTTGAACTAACATTTCCCACACAGTAAGCAGAAACACTACCACACAGCCACCAGTGCTGGCACTGCTCCAGCTGGCCTCTTATGGGAGGTGCTGGAAGCAGAGCTGGGAACCTCTCAGGTCACTGCTCAGATCCTTGCTGGAGCAGGGGAGCCTCTCCTGTTGGCCACAGCCTCTCGTAGGGGATCCTGGAGCCCAGCAGGAAGCCTCTCCTGCCGGCTGCACGTCATGCTACTGAGGGTCCAAATGCTGCCTGCAGGTCCTGCTCCTTCAGGGTCTACTGGGGCAACTGCTCCCACCCTGCTGGCTCAGCTCTTGCCAGCTCTTTGAAGCTCCTATCTTGTGGTCCCTCACTGGTCTCTCCCTGAGTCAGCCACTGCCCCTTTTATCCCCCTCCAGGTGACCCAAGGGGCCAATCAGAGGACATGGAGGGTGAGTCTCTAGGGCCTGATTGGTGAGGAAAGGGAATCCCAAGTCCTCCAATCATCTTTTGCCCCTTCAAAATCCCTGGGCTAGGTCACTACCAGCCAGCCCGTCACACAACCATTGCTTGATTGGGATGGCTGGCCCTCTGGACTGAGCCTGGGGACTAGGGCAGAAGCTGGAGCAATCTTTCACCACCCTGCCCTGCCTCCCTGACTGCCCCAACCCCTGTTTCCCTGCAGCTCCAGTCCTGGGTCCCTGCAGACCCTCCAGGCTGTGCCTTCTGCCCTGCATCACCCTGCCAGCTCCCTGGGACTCAGAGGCCACCAACTCTCTACGCTGGGCACTGGGTACACCTGCAGGAGCTCAGGTGCCAGCTGCTGGCACTTCCCCTTCAGCTCCATGATCAGGGCACTCAGGCAGGCAGTCTCCTCACACAGGCGGGTGGTATTTTCCTCCCTCCTCCTCACAATCTGTGCATCCAGCTCCCCCAGCCGGGCCAAGAGGAGACGCTCGTGTTCATCCAGAAGCTGCTGCAGCCTCTTGCACTTAGCACCGGCTGCTTCTCCAGCTGTGTCTGCCCCAGGACGGGCAGGGAGAGGTAGCGAGAGGGCAGAGTTCCATGGGGAACACAGCTTGACATGGCAGGGGGGGACAGGACAATTGGGGGGATGGCCCTAAGCCTTATCCAGGCTGCAGGGAATGCCTCATTCCCCACTCACAGGGTCCAGCCCAGGGCAGTTCTGGGCAACAGAGCATTGCTGGTAGCGCTGCTGGTCCAAGCGGGGAATTTCTCACAGTCCCCAGCCACCCCAGCACTATGGCTGCAGCAGGACCCCCATGATCCAGGGGTTTATGGAGCAGGGCCCTGAGAGCAGAGCGCTGCCCTGACTCATCCATGACATAGGAGCCTTCCCCCTACCAATAATCTTGCCTGACCCACTGAGGAAGCTCCATAAACCTGTGCTGGGCCTGAGCCCAGGACAGCAAAAATCTCCCCCTGCCACACCCTGACACCATTAGCACCAGTGCATGTGCTGCAGTTACACTGCCTCTCCCCTCCATGCCCAGCCTTGGTGGCAGAGCAAGATGCTCCTTACCCCAGTGTAAACCCTCAGGATCCCCCTTGATTCCAGAGCCATCACTCCTGATTTACACCAGGGGAAGGAGCAGAGTCAGCTCTGCAGTGCT
>NW_005844432.1:4273-6055 GCF_000455745.1 Alligator sinensis | reverse complement strand
TCAAAATTCCACCCATTTTATGTTTGGACTGAACATGTGCTATCTCTTTTATTTTATCTGCTAAGGCTTTTATTAACTTACCATTATCATCGATTTTAACACAATAATTCGACAAGTTCAGCTTTCTGCACACACCTCCTTCACTTGCAAGTAAATAATCAAGGGCCAAGCGATTTTGCAGTACCGTGGTACGTAGTTGAGTAAGCTGGTTGCCAATCAGACGCAGGGTTGCGGCAGTCTTATTGGTAATAATTTTTACTATGGCCTGGAGCCTAATAATTCGATTTGTCAAATATGTGGGCTCTCTCCCAACCACGTTTTGTTCCTAAGTTGCTGGACCATAGTATTGAATTATTCTCTCCGCTGGCCATTTATCATTCCCCCACCTTTGGCTTTCCCCTGCCACTATGCCCTCGAAGAAAATATCAGTGTTGCGCTTAGCTCGCTGAGTTTTAGGCTGTGTTAGCTAAACACTGGGAATTAAAGCCCCCAAATAACAAGCTCCAGCCTAATTGGCAGGAAGCTGTCTATACGCCCATCGTCCGCAGATCTACCATAGCCCACAGGCCTCGTCTGCAATGGTGGTGCGGGAGCTCATTAAGGTTAGAGTTAGTGAGCTTCTTGTTGTACTTTTACGTACTGTGGTACCATCCCGGTAGTGGGTACAGTTAAGGCCCAAAACTGAAATCCATTTTTTACCTAATAGACAGCTGCAATCATTAAACTTTGGGTACGAGACATTGGCACAAGTCCATGTACCCTCCTGAGGGGCGATTTCATTAGAAATCCATGTCTCATTACACCTTGATCATCCTACTTTAAACCCACTTCCGTTTTGGGAAATACAAACAGATCCATTTATCTTTGCTATCATAACTCTTCCAGAACCATTATATTTCAAGGAAAAGTGCTGGTTAAAGTCCCAGTCTGAGACTATACCTGTCCTATTTAGGGGGATTGGCAAAAAAAGGGACTCCCTCATCACTAGAAACAGGAGTAAGCGCACACAAAAGGCAACTCTGGTTAGTTAAAGCCCGGGCTGAGTCCTTGAGAAGGGCCACCCATGAATTTCCCACCCACGTGTTTGTAGGTAGGCCCTTAGGTTTCCAGATAGTAGTAAGTAAGGGGCTATTGACAGTTGTGGGCACAGTTGTAAAGGATTGAAGGCTTGAAGGCCGATCTTTGAGGATTGTAACCCAGAGTTCTGAGTCCGGCTTTATATACCTTGCCATTTTACCAACACTGAATACCAGTACTAGTATAATTTCTTGATGCGAGCAGCATGAGGAAATGGGAAATAGGTGGGCATTGATTATAGCAGACTTAAAAGTTTCGTAGTTGGCCTTACTAAGGGTTGTAAGTGCGTTTGGAAAACATTTACAACAGTCTGGGTTTGATATACCTAAAAGGGACGAAAGCCCCAATAGGTAGATCAGTGTCCACATCTCTGTAACCGTAACTTTAAATCCCCTACTGATTCACTTTTTCATTCGCTGGCTTTCTGTTCCTGGGTGTTATCAGCTTCCGGAGTGACAATACCCTGGGAAATGGTGTCCTTCTGATGGAAAGGCTTCACCCTCGAGCAGTGGGTCCACTTGTCATTGTTTGATAAGCGAACAGCTGTGTGTGTAGTCAACAGCACCTGGTAGGGTCCTTCCCACCTTTCCGCAAGGGGATTCTTCCTCCACTTCTGTACCAGGACCTGATCACCCGGTTTAAAGTTATGGATCGGCGTATCAAGCGGGAGACTCTGAAAGGGCGCAGCGAACCTGTGTAGGGGAG
>NW_005844432.1:0-1626 GCF_000455745.1 Alligator sinensis | reverse complement strand
GGCCCTGTTTCACTGGCAGCCGCACTACAATTTGATCCTCACGGAAGATTTCAGCTTGCAGTTTTGTTAGTAAATCCTGCCCCAGGAGGGCTACTGGGCAGGCAGGGGAAACTACAAAGGCATGCTCCAACATGTTATTCCCAATTTTTGTGAGGAGGGGCTTACACACAGGCAATCTGGTTCGTCTTCCCTCAATACCTTCTACAGTCACATGCTTTCCACTTTCTTTAGCTAGAGGGGGCTTCACAGGGATCATAGAAAAGGTGGCTCCGGTATCTACCAGAGCCTCATAGTCTCCGCCACTGACCCTTATTTTTATCATGGGATCTTTTTGAGCACTTGCTCGCAGGGTGGTGGCCTTAGATCCCGGTCCCCTTCAGCTAGAATCTTCCCCCGAGGATTCCGCCCGCATCTGGCGGCCCCCCGGCTGGGTTTCCTTCTGTTTGTCCTTCAGCTTAGGACAATCCCTCTTCCAGTGTCCCTTTTCTCGACAATATGTATACTCATCAGGCTTAGGTTGGCCTTTTCCTTTTTTCTGCCCCCCCTCAGGTTTCTCCTTCCATCCCCCACCGGTATTCGTGCTTTTGCCCAAGGCAGCTGCCAGCATTGCCATCTGTTTTTGTCTACGCTTTTTCCTCTCTCCTCTCCGCCACCTGATCACGATTCCCATAAACTTTATACGCAATCTCTATGAGTTCTGAAAGCGGTTTACCCGCTGCCCCCTCAGTCTTTTGCAGCTTTTTTCTTATATCTGGGGCCGCCTGCCCAATAAACATCAGATTCACCATGCGCTGATTTTCTGGGGCTTCAGGGCTCAAATCACTAAATTTTTTAAAAGCATCAAACAAGCGCTCCAGGAAAACCGAGGGAGATTCATCCTTCCCCTGACGGACTTCATACAATTTGGAGAGATTGGTCACCCGTGGCACCGCCTTACCCAGGGCTTCCACTATAATTCCTAAATAGGTGTTGTTACGCTGTCTTCCAACCGCTGAATTGTTATCCCAATCGGGACTCTCAATTGGGCACATGTCCCGTATATTTCCTCCCGCTCCTGCCGACAAGTGCTCCTCAGTTATCCGGTCTGCCGTTCCCTGTACTAAACGCCTTTCCTCTGAGGTTAGAAAGGTGTGCAACATCATCTGAACATCAGCCCAGGTGGGGCGGTGAGTCTGCCCAACTGACCGGAACAGATTTTGCATTTTCTTGGGGTCCTCTCTGAATGAGGGATTCTGATTTTTTCAATTGAATAAATCCGAGGTGTTAAAGGGGACATAAACAAAGGCAGTGTCCCCCCCCACCCGTCATTACCTCCCGCATTGGACACTGGTACTTCGGATCAGGATTTCGGGTTGATCGTGGTTTGGGGGGGGAAGAAATAAGCAGACGGTGGGAGAGGCTCCCAAGAGATCTTGGAAGGATCGGGGGCAGTTGGGAGAGAAGGGTCAGGGTCTTTCACATTCTTTCCCTCATACAGGGGTGGTGTTTTAGCGCGGCTTGTGCTGGCTGTCTCTTCCTGATCTGTTTGCTCTATGTCCGGCTGCGTTCCGGCCTCAGCCCTGGGCCTTAAGTCCAGAGGTGGTCTAGCTTTATTTCTGTGCCTTAGCCCCTGAGCCAGATCTCCCT
>NW_005844431.1:2003-6080 GCF_000455745.1 Alligator sinensis | reverse complement strand
GATCCGGCCTACACTTGCCATTCTTCCTTCGATGCTCTGCAATTGAGGTTACCTCCAAATTGGGACAGTAGGTTACAGTTTTTATTGAGTGAGTTGACGTCTTGGGCTCCTCCTACCCAAACCTGTCACTACTCCCAAATTTGGGCTCGGATCTTTCTTTACAGATTTCTGCTTGGTAATCGGTTTCTTTTTTTGACGATTCAGTTACTTTGGGGAATTTCCACACCACTGCAGGGACCCTTCTTTCCAATCCTTTCAAAGGCCCTGGGGTTTGATCTCTCGGAATGTGGGATCTTTGCTTAAGGGTCATTTTTAGGTTAACCTTGCCTCAAAAGATTAAATTCAAGGATTAAGACTTTGAGCAAAGCTAGGACCTTCCGCACGTAGGCCAAAACAATGGCCTAGATAAGAAGATGAATCTTGTCTTTTTCCTAAACTGGCTAATGTGTAACTATTACAAACATTCAAACTTTTACATTCGATATGACCAGAGGGAAGGCAGAACTGAATCCTTCAGACAGACTTTCTGGGAGGTTGCTCTGCATCAGCAAGAGGCACAGTTTTTCTCCTTGTCAGGAGAACAGCACCCTTGGTTCATCATTGGACCAGCCCTGTCTGCATGGCTCCCACCTATGACAGCTGGAAGGGCTGTGGAAAATGGCCCTGGGGCTGGTTCATGGATCACACCTTCCTACTGTGCTGATGTGCCCAGGTTCGTGTGCAAATCAGCAAATTCCTCCTTCCTGCCACCCTCCTGGGCACCAAAAGAGACACACCTGGAAGCACCTGCCCTTATCCCAGTGCTCACTGGCACCCTTTAGTGCACACACCTGCACGGTGCCTGTGGGCAGAGCAGATTCTCACACACATGATATCAGCCCCTGAGACTGGGTCTTCCCTGCCAGGACTGCACAGACAGACAAACATAGTGACACGTGACAGACGTGCTACAGATTTAGAAAGACAGCAGCCCACAGCTCTGGGTCCTCGCTTCTCAGCCAGCTGCTGCTCATGAGATTAAAAAAAGGGAGCAGGTAGAAACAGTTGTCGGCTATCTGATTGATGGGGAACGGGATCTCGTCCCTGACCCGCAATTTCATGTTGGGAGCGTGAGCAAAGCCTTGCACCACTGCAGAGGGGGAGCAAAGACAAGACATCTGCACAGGAACACTGGAGTGAGGAAGTAGCAGCAGGACACGCAGGCCTGGTGGTCATGACAATGTCCCGGCAGACCCCGCACTGCTGGGGGCAGATGGAGAAGTTGGGACAGGTGGAGCAGGCACCAGGGACTACAGCTAGGATTTGATCTACTCCATTTGCCCCTGGTGCAAGAGCTTCAGGGCCTTGGTGACGGCTCCTGGGAAATACTCTGCAAGAGCCATAGAGGGCCCATTTCTGCTTGCTGCTCAGAGCTTCCAACCAGCCCGAGGAGGGGATCGTTCTCCACTAGTGGGTGGATCAGGCCCAGGAGGTGCAGCGGAGGCCCCCTGACCAGTGTGGGACACTCCAGTGGGGCCCAGGCTTGGTGTTAGCACTGGGACACCTGCAGGAGGGACTCGTACTCATCTCCACACAGCACCTGCTTCATCTTGGTCTCCACCAGCCTCAGCACAAAACACAGTTTGCTGAGCGTCCGCACAAGAAAGGGCTCAGACCTCAGTGCTGCAGAAGGGATGGGAGGACACATTGTGCTGTTAGAGACATCCCTGTCCACCTTGATCCCTGACACTCAGGAGTGTGGCTGGGCTGGGCTGCCTGCTGTGGCCTCCCCAGCAAGCCGTGCTGGGTGAGCAGCACAAAGGGGCTTTGAAGCTGTCAGAGAAACCCCACAGTGACTTCCCCTATGTAGGGCAATCCTATGTCTGCTGTCCCTCCCATGCCCAGATGCAGGAGAGGAGCAAGGGGTGGAGGGGCATGTTGGGGAATGGCACGGCTCCTGCCCACCTGGTCTCCACTCCTTCCATCCTGAATGCCCTTCCAGCTGTGACAGGAGTTAGTGCCGTCACCTTAGAGCCAGGAGCCAGGCTCTTTGGGCCCCAAATCCAGCTCAGTTGCGGTGACCCCATTGGACAGAGCTGGTGCCAGCAAGCGCCACGAGGGTTTTTCCTGCAGCCAACTGCAGTTCATCAGTTTCTTGCTAGAATAAAAGAAGAAAACTGGAGCAGATGCCTGACACACACTTTATATCGCCATAAGTTAGGCTGGCGACCAAGTTACCACCTCTGAAAGGGAGGGGGAATGATGCATCCCTTGTGTGAGATCCCACACTCATGACCACCGATGGAAACACTTGCATGAGCAATATTTCAGCTCTGGTTGGCTGGTCAACTTCAGAATTCACCTGGGCTGTAGCTCCCAGCTCCAGCATGGGCCAGGAAACTTCTTGGACAATGTTGGTGCTTTCCCCAGCAAAGCACCTCTGCGTTCTGGTCTTTCACAGCACAGGAGCTGCCCCATGTTTAAGAAGAACTCATTACTAGTCTGGATATTGTCCGTGTTCTCCAGAAATATCTAGAGGAGATGTGTCTTGAGCAAGGCTGCAGCCTCCAAAAAAGGTCTGTGCAGGAGACACACAATAGGCTCAAGCTGCACTGCACCAAACAAACCGAGTATAGGACAAGGCTTTGTGAGGAGCAACTGGGCAGAGCTCACTCACCTGGGTCCCATATATTTGGAGGCCAAGTGAATGATCCTCCTGACAAGGCTCCTATCCAGGCCCTTTGTGTCCCCCTGCAAGACTTTCTCCAGGTTGGAGTAAACAGTTACTCTTGTCTCCTGGGAACACACCAAGAAAGAGAACAAGAGGGTAGGCTTTCCTGAACACACCAAGAAAGAGAACAAGGGTGTAGTCTCTTCTTTGGGACCAGGGCCAGACCAACCAGGACTATCGTGTTGAACAGCAGCTACCCAGGATCACAGCAGCTCTGATGGGAACTTGATCCCTGGACAGGAACACAACCCAGGGTGTCTTGGGTTGGCCCTTGCATGCAGATGTTGACAGCTGGCACTAGCAAGGGAGGAGTGGCAGGCACTGAGAGGGCATATGAAACAGGAAGGTGGGAGACACCGAAATACGATCACAAATGCAGTCAGTTGCATCCCAGGCACTGTCTCCTCGGTGCACTGGGGAGGTGGCAGTGACAAGACACACGTTTCCTTCAGACAGGGGGACACTTGGGGAGTGATAAGAAGCTGCTGGGTGACCCTGAGTAGCAAACTTAACGGGGTTGCCAAGCAAAATGCTGCCAGAAACCATTGTGTGATTGGGACTGTCGCTGAATGAAGAAAGGAGTGGATATACTTGTGAACTAGGTTCCCCTAACCGAGTGGTGGATGACAGCAAATGAGGTAGGGAAGGAGTGTTGCCCAGGGCCTAGACAGAGACTCAGCACGCTTGGCTGTATGGCCAGTTCTTTTCCTGACATGCTGTGGGACACTGGGCAAGTCACTTCACCTCCAGGGCCACAACACTGAGGCTTTCCAGGCTCACGAGGCTGCTGGGAACCTATATTTCATGTCAGCTCAAAGCTGTGCGATACTTGGAGGAAGACGCTAAAGAGGCTCACGGCATTATCTACAGGGTGAGGGCTTTTCTGAACCTGGCTTATACCACATCTAGCATCGACTGGGGAGGGGGAGATGATGCCATGTGAGCGTGCCCTGATGTCATAGTGACATCACAATAGAACAAGGCATGTTGTATTGTGACCTTGTATTGGGAGAGAAGGAATAGAAAAGACACAGGAGATGGGCAAGGACCAGTTTTAGTTGCCCCCGCCCTGCGCAGCCTTGGAAGGAAACAGAGCAGCCGCGTGGTGCAGAGCCACGGCCCGACCTCCTCCCGCTGGAGGCTCTCCAGTACAAGGCTCACAGGAGTGGCCAGCTCCACGGCTCACGCCGGCCAGACCCTCTCCCTGCAGAGGCATCACCAGTGGAAAAACCTGACATGGAGGGAAAGGACTCTGCTGATTTCCAGGTGAGATATCACCCTGGCTTCTTTCTTCACCACCCGCTAGCTGCCCCGCCAGAGCAAAAGCCAGTGGCCTGGCTACAAAGGAAAGGGGTCCTAGCCCAGCA
>NW_005844431.1:0-1533 GCF_000455745.1 Alligator sinensis | reverse complement strand
AAAATGGAGGGGCCCCCCCCCCAGCCACTCAAGTTAAAACAGCTCATCCTCACATGTATTCATTCCCCACATTTTAAAATGGCCATGGGAACACATTAACTAAAGCTTATTCAATGAGCTTTAGATAAAGCACCCCTATAGCCATTTTAAAATGTGAGGGCGTGGGAGTTAATACACATGCTGGTGAGTCAGTGCTGGAGCATTTTAATTAGAGCACAGGGAAGACTCGGTTAATTAGTCCTGCTCCAAAGGGTCTTAATCAGAACACGAACCAGAATGCCTATAGGCTTCCGTAGTGCTTAAACGTAGGTAATGTGTATGGAGATATGTCACACCACCCACCTGGCGGCAAGGGGGACAGGGTCAGAAACACGTCGGGGACGGAAGGAGGCCTTTCCCAGAACATCTAACAGTCTCCGAAGATCGGGGGCATGTCAGGGTGAACCCGGCCCTGGTAGCAATCACTCAAGCTACAGCCCAGGCCACCAAGTAACACAGGTTTGCACAACTGAAAATCTGCTGCTTAAAAAGCTGATTTTCACTGACCTAACTATTCCTTGTGCTTTCTAGAATGGGTGTGGGACTAGATATTAGGCACGGAGAACACCATGGGGTTTTACCTCTGCCATGTAGGGTCAGGTTGATGTCTTCCATTGGTCAAAAATAGTTTAAACAAGCTTTCCTTCTCTCACTCGCTGAGCAGCTCCTATTGCTAAGGCGTCACCCCAGAGCTTGAGTGGCTCTGGAGCCACTCAAGCCGCCAGGTCCAGCACCCAGGACAGAGGTGAGCCAGCCGCCTTTGTGATGTAAGCACCACTATGACATCTAGGTGACCACGTCCTACCTCATAGATGGCTGCTGACCAATGAGGGTCTGTGTATCGTGTAAGCTTGCTCATGGCTGCATAAGGCTCCATATATAAGTATCCCCAGAAGAGGCTAAATTTAGTTTAATGTAGACTATCCCAGTCCCTCCAATCACCTTGCTAACACTGGGAGTCTGGGGTCCAGGCTTGGTACAGCGATGGTCCTTCTGTCCTGTCCTTCTAACTGGTCACTTGACACGCGCATTCCTTTATGCCTTACCTTATGCTAATCTGTTGGCTTTAGAGCCACTCACAGTCTTGCCCTAGAGCTGTTACCCTATTGGGTCAAAAGGTGTTAGAAATTATCATGTAAGGTTACCGCTTGAACTCGGTTTCACTCAATAAGCAAATTACACCACATTACTTTGAGGTTTGAAATTAGCATTACCTGCCCAAGCTTGGTAATGACTGCCCATAGCCAGTCTTGGGACTTGGCCTTGAGATTCCCACATGGCGTTTGAAACTGCTCATCCCGCAGGAAAGAGAAGGGGCCCAGCTCTCGCACCCCCAGGGAGACATGGGTCACAGCACCAGCCTCTCGCGAGCCCTCGGTCTCACTTGGACTCTCTCTCTCCTTTGCTCTCATTCCAAGTATTGCTGCCGTGACCCCCACGTCCCCCTCTTCCCTCCCATAGGTAGGCACAGCATGCAGGCATCCGCACTGAGGC
>NW_005844430.1:3708-6104 GCF_000455745.1 Alligator sinensis | reverse complement strand
GCCCAGGTTATAATGTATTTTTACCACACAGTCTCTCCCTCTCCCTGCACGATGTGAGCGTGTGAGTTGATGAATCCTGTTCCTAACCAAGATAGAGCTGTCTACCACTCCACCGGTCTCTGCTGAATGGTGACTGGAGGATGGGGCCCCAAAGGCACGGAGGTCTGAGCGAGTCCCCCGTCCCTGGGATCTGGTTCCATACAGCAAACACTGTACGGTGTCACATGTGACCCGTCTCTCGGTCGAGTCACCGGCATCCTGATTAAGGGGGTTGCAGCGTTCATTCAAAGAAAAAAATGGAGCATTTCAAACTTCCACCAGCATCCTCCTTCACTGGAAATCTTGGGGAGATCAGAGGAGATGGGAACAGAGGCTTCGATCACACCTTGCAGTCAGAAAGGCTGCGGATGAGGCAGAGGATTATAAAATTGCAGTCATGCTTCACTGCACTGGGGATAAAGCCCTAGAAGTTGACACCAACATGCAAGGGTTGTTTGCAGACCCTAATAACAAAACCCTTCCTGAAGTGTTTGTAGAATTCAAAAAGTACTGCGAACCCAGGAAAAACCCTGTCTTTGCACGGTAGCAGTTCTGGCAACTTAGCTACAATGCGAGGCTGCAGGCATAGGTGATTTTGTAAGGGAGCTCAGAAGCAGAGCACAGCATTGTGAATTTGCACTTGCTGAGGATGTTGTGCTGCTGGACAAAATTGTCTTCAGCATAACTGCCTGCAACCTGAAAGAAAGGCTTCAGGAAAATCCCTCCCTCACCCTAGCGCAGCCTGTGGATATCTGAAGAGCAAAGGCTCTCACAAGTGCTCAGGCCCGAGTTATGTCTGCAGAAGCAAGCGTGCGTACAGGGGAGCAAAAGCCAAGCTGCCAGAGCACTTTGCAATAGCAAAGCAAGCCATCAGCGAAGCTTGCTCCACAGCTGAGCAATGAAGCTAACAAAGGCAGAGTCTGCAGAAGGTGTGGAAGCACACACAAGCCTGGGCCCTGCCCAGCTTTTGGAGAAACTTGTTGCAAATGCTCGGGAGTGAACCACTTTGCAAAAATGTGCAAATCAAAGGGAGAGGGTCCAAAATCTGCAAAAGGAGCCAGTACCCTATATATGGTCCCAATGGCTGCAAGGGGGCTTTCACGGACCTTTCATAGCCAGAATGCCTGGTATAGCACAGTCATGATCGCTGGCTTGCCAGTTGCTTTGAAGTGAGATCCTGGAGCAGAAGCAAACACTATCCCAGCAGATGTAGCAAAGCCTTTGCAAGGGAAAGTGCGGAAGACTCCAGCTCATGTTACATTGGTTGCATTCGGCAGTGCACGCAACCAAAAATTGCAATCCTTGCACGCTGCAAATCTGGTGCTAATGAACGTGATTTAACTTTTTATATAACAGACAATAGTGACCCACCAATATGTGGTAGGGTGCATGCACCACCTTAGACCTTCTCCGACGAGTCCATGGAATGGCTCGGACAGCACCTGCAACCAAGGCAGACCGTCTCAAAATATACCCGGATGTGTTTGAAGGTTTGGGCCAGTTTCCTGGTACCCACCACACCGATGTCGACTCAGCGGTACCACCAGTTGTGCATGGTTGTAGAAAAATTCCCTATGCAACCTCAGGCGAGTTGAAGCCCGCCCTCAAGACGAAATGTGGGCCTAAAACGAATGCCCACATCGAGTGATGGATTGCGAATTGTGCACCTTGTCAAGAGCTCCAACCCAGGAATCAGAAAGAGCCCACGATCTCACATGAGATCCCAGACCTGCCTTGGCTAAAACTGACAGCAGACATTTTTGACCAACAGGGACAGTCTCATTTGATCCTAGTCAACTATTACTCCAAGTACCTGAAGTTTTGCACTGTCTCTAGTGGGTTATGGAATAGAGAATGTGGTGGGAGAAACCTCCCTAAGGTTCGTTGTCTAGCTGTAATTTGATAGACAGACAACGCGGGTAAACACAGACAGCTGTTTATTTGCTCGAGCAAAGACCATAAAGCCAGCAAAAGGCAAAATGGCACCCCCCAAAGGGTGAGGCGATCTTTTATACTTATTACAATAAGGCAAGACTTACAGGGTTAACAAAAAAGCAATATTTGGGCGGTGCTTTACAAATCTTTGTAACAGCATATTTCTTTTAAGCTGAACTAGCACTTTTTTTAAAAGCTAAAAGTTAAGTAACAGTAACATTATAATATGTTAGCAAAACCTTACACAGTACTAGATACTTCTCAAGGACACAACCACTGCACCCAGAACAATGGCTTCCCTGTCTTATCGTACTTCTTGCTGTAGCTGATTTTTCAGCACACAGACACAGATCCACTTTTTAACTCAGAAAATGCTTAATACAGTTAAAATGATTACTTGACACAAGCAAAGGCTTAGCTAT
>NW_005844430.1:0-1511 GCF_000455745.1 Alligator sinensis | reverse complement strand
AACTGTTCCCAAAACATAGTGTTTTTTTCTAAATAAGTAAACTGCTTACCTGTGACAAACGAATGATCAACACCTTTCTGTTTCTCCCCAGGTTGCTTTGTCTGAACCCTGCATCTTTTCTCGCTGTCTAAAGTATAAATACGCTTGTCAATTTGTAGAGGTCAGAGTTCCTTTGAGATCTCTCCCTGTGATCACTTGTATCGTTTTAAATAAACCTAGATGGCTCTGCCAATTCTAATACAACCACAACGCGAAGTTTGATTTCTTCCACTATTTGGTGCCGTGACTCGGATAGAGACTCCCGGAGTGATCGGTTGAGATACAGACCATCTCCTCACCGATGCCCCAGCTAGCCAAACTAAGGTAAGAGACCGTTTGAAATCTCTACTGGGGCTTTTCAGTGAGAGACTGCCTGTGTGTCTTCCTGTTCGCCGCTTGAGGCTTACCCTATCCGACCCTTTTGCTGCCAGAATTGTCAGACCCACTATGTAAGTAGGAACTGTGAATTAAAGTTAAAGAAAAGAGTAAAGAAACTGTGTTGCTGTTGTCAGTGAATGTATTTCCCCATGTGCATTGAGTTCAGTTCTGCAAAGAACTATGAGGTCTTTCTGAAGCTAGGAGTGGAAACCTTGTGCAGCTGCCCCTAGGACACCAGATTGTGTGCTCTTTGAAAGCAAGGGTGCAAGGTGGAAACTCTTAGACTGGAGGAGATCAGGGTTGTGTGACAAATTTTCCCTACCCCGCTCTCCTCTGCTGTTGTAAACTCTGTGGGAATTTCAAATCAGATAGTTTCTCATCCTGTTTCCCAACCCTTACATGTTTCTCTCGGCCCTGTTTCGGATCAACATGCTTTTCTCCTCAGCCCTTGTTCTCCTGTTAATTTGTTAGGCAGAGATTTGCTTTGTCAACTCAGCTGTACTATTTATTGTTCTCCTCATGGTGTTTATTTGGATGTTTCCTGTGTTAATGAAATGGCTGTACTTGCTACCCTAGCTAGCTCACCTCCTGAGCCCGAGTCCCCTAATCTTTCTGTGTTACAAGAGGAAATAGTAAAGGCTGTCCCTCTGTTTCTCTGGTCCCAACATGCTAATGAAGTAGGGCAAAATCATACTGCCCAGCCTATAAACATTAGATTAAACCCAGCTAAGCCATTACCTAAAGTTGCTCAATACCCTTTCTGCCCAGAAGCCGAAGAAGGGATACGTCCTGTTATAACAGCTCTTTTGAAGCAAGGTATCATTGTCTCAACTAAGAGTCCTTGTAATACAGCTATTCTTCCTGGAAAGAAACCTGGAAAGAATGCCTATAGCTTTGTACAAGACCTCCGTGCAGTAAATTCTGCAGTTTTACCTACTTTTCCTGATGGTCACAAATCCCAGCCGCTATCTTGTCCTGTATTCTTCTTAATGCCTGTTATTTTACTGTTGTTGACTTGTGTTCTGCATTTTTCTCTATGCCTATACACCCTGATAGCCGGTTTTCTTTGCATTTACCTAGCAGAGACTTCAGTG
>NW_005844429.1:4446-6113 GCF_000455745.1 Alligator sinensis | reverse complement strand
TAGCCCATTTGAAGTCAAGGTCCGTGCACCATTTAGCCACTCTGAAAACTTTAGAGATTTAGAACACAATCATATTCTGTGACATCTTTAAGTTCACTGAGGGGTATTTCTGAAGCATCAGCAAAAACACCAAACATCTACCATTTCCTCTCCTCACAGCCACCATCTCCACCTAGTCTATGACATGTCATCCAGACAGCTTCAGAAACACTTGTGTTCCAAAAAAACTTACAGCGTGTTATAAAATACATGAGATATTTTCAGCTATCAGTTCAAATACAGCTGCTTTATTAATGAATATGTTTTATGACAGCATAGGAAGAATTTTACGTTGTCAGAAACTAATTTTGCAAGTCAACATTTATGCCAGGACATCTGAGCTAATGAGCTTACCCTTCCAAGACTCCAAATGGGATCTCATGTGGGGATACGAGCAAAAACCTACGGATCCCATGTGCTCAGGACTTGAGTCTTGTGGCTCGTTTAAGAATGAGGGACAAGGGAAAAAACAGTAGATTATTATATTATCAGTTTTGTTTTGTCTCTGAAGAGATGAATTGCATTTTGAGGTTGCCACCTATGGGAAGCTTAATTTAGATTGATCTTTTACCATTTTGACGTGTTTTTAAATTCTCTATCCATTGCTCTGTGCATTCAAGAGCATTGCCATAGCACCAGTCAGCTTAAATATTCATGAAATCTAAGTGCTTGCCTAAGAATGACTGATCTTGTCATGGTGCTTTCTTCTTTTTCAAAACATACCAGCATTAATAAAACTGAAGAAATAGTAATTATTACATGTAATAATTTACTAATTATTACATTTCACTGAAGCTGTTATTGGTGAACTATTTGTGTGTTTGTCAAGGGCATCTGGGATATATTCAAAGGCACTCTCTTTTAGCATTAATCTAAACAGAAAGTTTTTCCAGTGTTGCAATGGCAAAATCGGACCCTAAGACTATGGGAAGCAGCAGCAGGCTCCTTTATCATCCCAAACACATTAAAGCCTTATGACTAAACTAACGTTTTCCCACTGAGTTGTGCCAATCTTGTTACATTTCCCCATGAAAACAAACATTTTTTTTCAAAATAAAATGTTTGGTCTGGAAAAAATGTTTCCCAAACAAAACACTGTTTGGTAATTTTTCTTCCAAAAGGCAACGTTTTTGTTTTGTATTGATGTGGTTACATTTACATTATCCCATAATATGTCAAGAATGCCCAGGGGCGCAATGTGCCAGTCATGTCATATCTTAACATTATAATTACTGAAATATCCATTACTTTATGTTAGATCATGTTGTTAGCTTATTAAAAGGTAGATGCTAGTTAGCACTGACTAAAAAAAATCTGGTTTTCTAGATCAAAGCATCTCAGGCTTATATTTGTAATGGTCTAGTGGTCTAAAAAGTTTTGGAGTAACTTCCTTACATGCCACGACTATTAAAAGATTGCAGAAGGCTCTGTAATGTTACAACCACCATACAAAACATTACACTTGCAACTCTGAATTAGCCCCTGCTAGCTTCACTGGGGCTACCTAAGGGGAGCAGAGTGACATTTAAGTTAAGGAAAGGATGGGACTATGTTTAGGTCACTAGTCTGAGAAATGAGAGACCTGTGACTTTGGGGAACTCACTGAAGTCACACCTGTATGGCTAACC
>NW_005844429.1:0-2091 GCF_000455745.1 Alligator sinensis | reverse complement strand
GCTCTCTTCCCTGCCTATGCAGGGGGTCTTACTTGAGGATCTATTGAGGTCCCTTCCGACCCTAACACATAACATCTATGAATCTTGTTAAAGTTTCCCATGAAAACAAACATTTTTTTTCAAAATAAAATGTTTCGTCTGGAAATATATGTTTCCCAAACAAAATGCTGTTTGGTAATTTTTCTTCTGAAAGACAACCTTTCTGTTTTGTATTGATGTGGTTACATTTACGTTATCCCATAATTGGTCAAGAATACCCAGGGACACAATGTGCCCGTCATGTCATATCTTAACATTATAACAACTGAAATATCCATTACTTTATGTTAGATCATGTTATTAGCTTATTAAAAGGTAGATGCTAGTTAGCACTGACTAAAAAAAATCTGGTTTTCTAGATCAAAGCATCTCAGGCTTATATTTGTAATGGTCTAGTGGTCTAAAAAGTTTTGGAGTAACTTCCTTACATGCCACGACTATTAAAAGATTGCAGAAGGCTCTGTAATGTTACAACCACCATACAAAACATTACACTTGCAACTCTGAATTAGCCCCTGCTAGCTTCACTGGGGCTACCTAAGGGGAGCAGAGTGACATTTAAGTTAAGGAAAGGATGGGACTATGTTTAGGTCACTAGTCTGAGAAATGAGAGACCTGTGACTTTGGGGAACTCACTGAAGTCACACCTGTATGGCTAACCGCCTGTGTCAGGGTGTGGCCCCTTCAAACATGCTGGCTATCTTCTGAAAGGTAGGCTAATTAGTCTCCGGGCACTGCTAAGCGGGGTATGTAATGATTGCGCCACTGGAGACAACAGCACTGGGATGATTCACCTGAGCAACTGAGAACTTGGCCTACTGAGTACATGTATTAAATAAAACGGTCCGTCTTTCACTCTGAAGTAACTTCACCCTTGAACTACTACTGCCAACTACTACCACCCTTTCTTCTCTGCCTTTCAAAAGGCTTTTTAATGTTTCAGCATTCTCAGTTGATCTCCAGTCTCTCTCCTTTGACTCCTTAACCTGGCAAACTATTAGCCACTTACAATGGGATTTTGGGCACTAACAGCTTGACTCATTGCATATTAAGTACGCTTTAACTAGACTTCTTGAGTGGCAATCTTGTTGGCTCTTCCCATGAGCCTTTATTAAGTTAGCTCTATTTGTTCGTAATTGAATTGGTAGCAATTTCCAGGCTTGTAAAGTAACTTTGCATCACATCACTAGGCCACTCACAATATTCGTACCATTATTGTGTAGTCTTCTTCACCGATTAACAGACAGCAGCTTTGCAACTGTAACACTGCATTACCGTCTATACCACCCCAGGCCAGGTATTAAATATTACCATTCAGATACGAGAGTGCTGTACAGCCACTTTGGACTGAAAATGGAAATCCCATCCCACCATCTTGGGAAAAGTAGCAACATCATGCACATAACAGATCAGTGACAGGGATGGGCATGTAAGTTTTGGTTTGCTGCTTCACAGCCTGATGCTGTAACTATTAGGCCAAGTCCTCTTTTTTACCTACCCTACCTCTGCAGTGGATTGGAATAACATGCTCAAGAGAAAAAGGGCCAGAATCATGAAGATTGTATCAGAAAGAGAACTTCCTCAGACTTCAGGGTAAGTTGGATCCATTGTTTCACTCAGATTCATCTCTAAATTTTGAAAAGCACTATTTATTCCTTCTGGTACTGAGTGCTTAGATGTGTCATTTCTTTCCCCAGAGCACGTAAAGGGAGGGGAAAAATAGAGACCATGAGAAGAACATTATTACTTTCCATCTGCTGAAGAACTGTACGAGGATTTTATTTTTAAGATTTTGCAATTACAGAACTAAAAGAAAAGTCAGGAGATAATGAGATAAATAATGAGGAAGGGTACAGGACACACGTTTCCTTATTATTAGAATGGTGCAAAACTTAGCAGCTTTGTTTTGCAGGGGCTTGCACTCCTAGGTGTTTTATTTTGGGTTTCAGGCAAAAGTTAAGATGACTTGCACAATAGATGAGCCAGATGAAAAACTGAAGTACCTAGGATGAACCTGAAGTTACCAAGGATCAAGTTTCTTTTTTGTTTCTG
>NW_005844428.1:0-6135 GCF_000455745.1 Alligator sinensis | reverse complement strand
CAGTGCACAGGACGGTGCATGGAGTAGGACCCTTGGAGGACTTGGGCAGCTCAGATCCTCAAGCCCCGGAATGAGGCCGGGAGGGAGGCAGGGCCGAGCCAGAGGCCCCGGAAGCCCTGCACAGAGGAGCCCTTTTCCAGGGGACAGCGACCCCCCCACCGAAGCCCACTGCAGGCAAGAGAGCAGCCTGGCGCAGAGGACGAGGGCCACCCTCCAGGCCTGGGAGCCGTGAGTTGCAGAGAAAAGAGGATTCCCACAGGGGAGGGGAGTCCCCCCCCCGGTTAGTTAAGGGCTCCTGAAAGGGGAGGTCCCACTGAGAGGGCCCCCCGTAAAGTTACCAACTTCTTTGTAGGGCATGGGAAAAGCCTAAGGGCATTGGGGTTTCCCCTCAGGATTGAATTTAACTTTGGGGTTTACCTGTTTCAGATCAGATACTTACCTGTGACTTACCTGTACCTGGAGCACTGGTATAAGGTTTTATGTCATTTACCCAAAGGGTATTGTTTATGTTACTGGTTTAGATATCTTATAAATATATACATACATTGTACATATGTTTGTATCCATGTTCCTTTCCCTTGTGATAACTATATACACATTTATTTACATTAACTTAAGTCCCCTGACTGTCCTGGCCTGGTTCTATAGGGACGGAGGGAAACTGAGCGGTCTGCAGTTCCCACCCCACAGCACACCCGCCAGCTAACAATCCCCTTCATTTGGAGAAGAGAGTATATATCCGATGTCCCTGGGCTACATTTTGGGGGCTCACCCGGGATTTGTTAGCAGGTAATTTAATATTGTAAGGCGCTGTGTGTGTCTCTATAGAGAGCCAGAAAGGGAATCATGTTGTATCCTGCTAGTCCTCAACAATCTGGGGGAGAGGATGGGGAAGGATCCTCTGAGCAAGGAAGGGCAACAGCCTCCCCCGGATTTACCTCTGAATGGATTGTGGCTTTGCAGCAGGTCATCAGGGAAGTGGTAAATTCTTCAAATGACTGAGCTGCATATAAAAGAGTGAGGAACTTCACAGGAAATCTCCCAGTCTCTGCAGGAAAGGAAGGGTTTGAGTCCTGGACTGCCCACATACAGGAAACTCTGATGACATGGCAGATACCAGATAAAGAGAAGCAGCGGCACCTTCTTGACGTACTAAGGGAGCCCACCTTTGGAGTCATCTGGACCACTAAGCTCTAGAATCCTGGTCACCACACAGCAGTGCCTTCAGACCCTACAGGACGTTTTTGGATGGCCATCCCCTGGCAGGGGGAGCATACTACAAACTGCTTAGCAAGTTCCAGCACAAAGGCAAGGCTGCATCCTCATATTTGTTATGCTTGGAGCAGGTGTTGCAAAGAGTGGTTGTGCAAGGGGCCATTAGCCTGAGCAAGGTGGATCATGTGAGGCTCTGGCAGGTCCAAACAGGGGCCCGATACAGCCTGGCCCTTATTAGGGATTTGAATGTGGCTGGTCACAAAACCAACCCTCCTGGTTTCAGCCAATTAGTGAAAGAAATGAGGGAGGAGGAGGAGATCCTTCACCTCTTGGATGCCATGTGGGAGGAAGTCTCCTCACATCAGGGACCTGTTAGTTGGGTAATGGCGGTGACCCCACAAGAAGAGGGCCCCTCAGAGGTTGAAGAATATTCCTCCCAGCCAGTGTGGGTGGCCGCGGTCTCTAGGGCTCCTCCTGGGAGGCAGCCCCAGACCTGATCCTTTGCCCCACCCCAGGCCAAGGCCAAACCTGGGACTAAGATATTGGGGATCTGTTATAAATGTGGGGAATACAGGCACTTGGCCTGAGAGTGTACACAGCTGGACAACCCAGACCTAGTTTTTCAGTGGATAAATGCCCGATGGGGGCTGGGAAATGAGGGACGGGTGGAGCCGGGGAGTCGGCTCCACCCCAGAGCCTGCCAGACTCCCAAACCCTGGTCTCAAACTCACTGCCTGAAGGACTAATAGGCCCTAGGGCAGAGGTCCCAGTGGTGGTGAATGGCAAAAGGTGTATGGCCATTCTGGACAGTGGGTTGCAAGTGAGCATCATATTTGAGTTCTTCTATAAAAACCACCTTCAGCATGTGGTGTTGCATCCTCTTACTGGGCTGGGTCTATGTGCGCTTAGCCACAACCCGTACCCATACCATGGGTACTTAGAAATTCATATTAAGTTCCCTGCGTCTGTTGCTGGGGTGGAGAAGGAGGTGAACTCCATTGCCCTAATGTGCCCAGACCCAGGGTGGATAAAGGGGGCCTCCCTCCTCATTGGGACCAACTTCAGTATATTCCAAGTCCTGGCCTCATATTGTAGGCAACAGGACCAGTTGTAGGACAGGACCCAATTGTAGGCTGGCCCAGACTATCAGGAGTGGTTACCAATGCACGCTCTATGTTCTGAGGCCTGTGCCCATTGGGAGAGAAAATGTATGGGGAAGTCCCCTCAAATACTGGGAGCTTTGCATTTCTCTGGGATGGCCCCCCAGAAGATCCCTGCCCAAAGCCAGTGGACCCTACCCACTACATGCAGGTGGAGGGGGAGAGCCCCAGCAGCTAGGGCCCGTTGTGGTGGAGACCCTCTCTGGAAAAAAGGGACTGGGAACTTTCAGAGTCCCCAATGGAGTATTCGAGGCTTGAGAATTGAAAGGGGAGCAGGTCGCTGTAGTGGTGGTAAATCCTTCCCTAAGAGATGTAGTCCTGCACCCGGGGCAAAAAGTGGCCACTGTACAGGAATTGGACATGGTGAATCTGGAAAAAAAGGACAGTGCCCTGCACATCGATCCTAACCATTTTTTCTTCAGCGATTCCCCTGCACCTGAGGAATGGAAAGTCCAATTACAGAAAAAAAACTCCAGGACTGGGCCAATGTATTTTCCTGACATGACTGGGATGTAGGGGAGGCAAAAGGAGTTGAGCACCAAATATGCCCTAGCGACCCCAGACCCTTTCATGAAAGGTTGCATCGCATATCACTGGGTGAGATGGGGGAGGTCCGGCGGCATCTGCAGGAGCTCCTTGGCCACAAAATAATTACAGAATCTAAAAGTCCCTATGCCTCGCCGATTGTGATTGTGAGCAAAAAGAATGGGAATTTGCGCATGTGTATTGACTACCATGTATTGAATGCCTGCACTGTCCCTTGCATGCAAGAGGCCCTGGACTGTCTTGGGGGAAGCAAATAAATGGTTAACCGTGTTGGGTTAACCGTGTTGGACTATAAATGGTTCACTGTGTTGGATCTCCTCAGTGGATATTACCAGATCCCTTTGAGAGAGGCTGATAAAGCATTTATCTGCCCACTGGGGTTTTTCCAGTTTGAGCGCATGCTGCAGGGCATCTCAGGGGCCCCAGCCACATTTCAGTGCTTAATGGAGAAAGTAGTCAGAGATATGCAACTAACCCAGGTGCTGGTGTACTTGGATGACCTCATAGTGCTTGGGAAAACCCTTGAGGAGCACGACAAAAGGCTTCTCTGTGTGTTAGGCCATCTTGAAGCTTCTGGGCTTAAATTGGCACTTGACAAGTGCAAATTCTTCCAGGTTTCTGTCAAATATGTGAGACACATCGTATCCCAAAACAGGTACCAAATAGGGAAGCTTCTAAAAAGCGGGGGGGTCTGTGACCTGACCCAAAGGGTTCAGAAGGTGTGCAGCCCTACAGAGCCTTTCAGGTTGTGGTGGGACTCTCAGTGTGAGGACGCATTCCACAAAATCATTTGATGCCTTACAGAAGCACCCGTGTTGGCATATTCTGACTCAAACTGGCCATTTATTCTGCACACAGACACCAGGATATCAGGACTGGGGGCTGTCCTGTATTAACTGCATAAAGGACGGTGACACCCAGTAGCTTATGCCAGTTGAAGTTTGGTGCCCAGTGAGACTCGATACCCAGAACACAAGTTTGAGCTCCTGGCTCTTAAGTGTGGCATCACTGAGAAGTTCAGGGATTACTTGTATGGAACCACATTCCAAGTATGGACTGATAACAATCCCTTGACTTACATACTGACCAGTGCAAAGCTAGATGTGACCAGGCATTGGTGGGTGGCTGCTCTAGCGGACTATTCATTTAGCCTGCACTACAGGGCAGGGCGGTGGAACATTGACGCAGACACCCCCTCAAGACTGGCATCTCCAACTGACCAGGATGTGCTGCTTCCAGAGACGGTCCGGACCCTCTGTGATCTCCCTGCATGGGACCCTGTGGCTGAGGGAGTGAATGCAGTCTGTGCAGCTGAGACCCGAGGAATACCACCAGATGGGATCCCACAGGTGTGGATACAGTATACGACCCTGACCCCTGCTGTTCTTCCCCAGATGACAGCAGCTGAATGGTGCTGGGCCCAGGAGCAAGAGCCTGATGTGAGGGACGTGCTGTGGGCCCAATGGAAGAGCACTGAGCACCCTCCCACCATTGGGCAAGTCACCCCTGTGGCCCATCTCCTGGTGAGAGAGTGGGAAAGGCTGCGGCTCCTTGATGGGGTGTTGCACTGTGAAGTACAAGACCCAGAGGGAAGGACACTGCTGCAACTGATCCTTCCCAAGGAGCAGCGGGAGCTCGCACTCAGGGCCCTGCATGAGGACTTTGGTCATCTGGGTATGGAGTGGGGAACATTTCTTCTGGCCACAGATGACAGAGGATGTGAAGGACAAATGTCTCAGCTGTGAGAGATGCATAAAAAGGAAGACCCTGCCAACCTCAACAGCATACTTGCACACCATACAGAGCTTGCAGACATTGGACCTGGTGTGCATGGATTTTTTATCCATAGAAGGGAAGGGAAATCAAAAGGGCAACATACTCATGGTGACTGATCACTTTAGCCAATGCACACAAGCCTTCTCCACCCATGACCAGAATGCTCGGACAATGGCAAAGGTGCTTTGGGAGAAGTACTTTTCAGTGTTTGTGCTGCCTGGGTGAATACACTCAGACCAAAGCCGAGATTTTGAAAGCAAACTACTAAGAGAGGTGTTTGCCATTGCAGGGATTCAAAAGTCCTGAATTACCCCTTACCATCCACAGGGGGACCTGCAACCAGAGTGATTCAACAGAACAATCCTGAATATGCTCAGCACCTTAAGACATGAGCAGAAGGCTGCTTGGAGCCAGTATTTGGCATACAACGCTACTCGTAATGATGCCGCTGGGGTCAGCCCGTATCTGTTGATGTTTGGGTGACAACCCCGATTGCCCATAGACTTGTGCTTCAGGGTGGAGAAGGCCTATGAGCAACCCATGGGCAGTATACCTAACTGCTGCGGAACCAGTTGAGGTAAGCGTACCAAATGTCAGCCAATGCAGTGGGGAGGAATCAATAGTGCCACAAGAAGAACTATGATGCTCATGTACGAGAGCAGGGACTGTGCCTAGGGGACCATGTGCTTTTACGCAATCTTAGATTGGCTGGCAGACATCAGATTGTGGACTGGTGAAGGGCCAAGCCCTACACTATAGTTTGACACACGGGGAAATTACCGGTATATGAGATTGCCCCAGAGGCCGGACCTGGATGCAAGCGAGTCATACACAGAAACCTCCTGCTGCCTATAGGGGAACTTATGGGGCCTTTCCCACCGGCTCAACAACCTGCACAAGCCTGGCCCTGACTCTTTTGCCAGGAGGGTACACCTGCACCTGACCCTCCAGCTGCCATAGTGCCAGAAGACTCTGACTCCGAATCTGACTGTGGTGGGTGGTATCCATCCGAGTTCCACCCCAGCCTGGGTCCCCCCGCTCTAGAAGGTGAACTGGGTCTGGGGCCTGACGTGCCTGTAGCCCCACACATGGGAGTTGCTGGGAATGGTGATCCACCTGCAGGGTCTCACATAGAGACATCTTCACCGCTTCCATCCACCAGCAGAGAAGGCACCATGGGTGACATGAGACCCACGTTGCCTGGGCCTCCTGGGAACCCAGAGACTGACCACACTCCTCATCCCAGACGTAACCGCAGGCCTATAAGGCAGTTTACGTATGATGCCCCTGGGATACCAGGAGAGGTACCCATCACCACCCCATGGGCCAGTGAGAGTTGGGCTTGGGGATGTGACCTTCACCAGGGAAGGTGAAGATTTCCACAGAGGAGAGTGTAGCAGACTTGCATTTGGAACTTGGGTTGAGTTCCAGGCTTGAA